>NC_053024.1:449658834-449924514 GCF_003073215.2 Triticum urartu | reverse complement strand
CCCCCCCACTCATCCCCTTCGCTCCTCCCACTCCCCCTCGATCTGGATCGGGGATCCGCCCCCGACGACTGCGCCTCGCGCCCCGACATCGGTGCCCATCCCCGATGCCGCCTCGCTCCGTCATCGGCCTCCTTCTCGCCGTGATGCCAACGCCGCGTTGCCGCCGACCCAGGCGACCCCGACGCCCGCCTCGCCGACCCATCACCGAACGCCATCGCCGCCGTCCTCTTCGTCGCCGGTGCCGCGTCGTCGAGCCCCCCCGAGCCCACTTAGCACCTCTACAGGCTCGTGGTGAGCCCCTCTGCCGATTCCCCGCCTCTCCCCTTCGAGTTCCTCGCCGTAGGAGCCCCGCCCGAGTTAGGCCGCCATGGCCGGAGCTTCGCTTCGTGCGTGCCTTGGCCACGCTCCCACGCGCCTCTGGCCCCTCCCCGCGCCCGCTCACCGCACTCCCTCACCGCGCCCCGCGGCCCCCCCTGTCGCCGCCCTGCGCCCACGCCGGCGCCGTCCCTTGGCCGCTGCCGCTGCTCCAGTCGAAGCGGCGCCCCTGCCGAGCCCGCTCCTCCCTCCGCCCGCCCCTGTTCCGTGCGCCGTCGCAATCCCCGTCCTCCGCCCGGTTGGCGCCCGGCGAGCCCCGCCGTGGTCACCAACCCCCCTGCTCCGGCGATCTGCCGGCTCCGCCCGCCCCTGTGGCGCGCCCGAAAGAGCGGGTGCTGGGCACCGTTGCGCCCGCGCCCGTTCGGGCGACAACCGCGCGGCCATGCGCCCGAAAACCGCAAGGCCCCCTGGGGCCAATGACATGGGGACCCCAGCCCCAGAACGTTTTAATAAAAAAACGAAATAAAAATAAATATATAATTAATTAATTAATTAAAAATTAATTGATTAATAATTAAAATAGTTAATGAATTAATTAAGTTAATTAACCATGTTTAATTAAACTAATTAAGTAGATAGTTTAATTAAACCCTAATAAGACTAATCAGTCAATGACGAATGGGACCCACACGTCAGTTGACCAGTCAACGCCTCTGTTGACTGCTGACGTCATGCTGACGTCAGCATGCACTGTTCCGGATAATGTTGAATTTAAATAATTAAATAAATCCTAAAAATGAAATTAAGTCTTTTAAAATTAATATAAAATAAACCGTAGCTCAGATGAAAAAACTTTGTACATGAAAGTTGCTCAGAACGACGAGACGAATCCGGATACGCAACCCGTTCGTCCGCCACGCATCCCTAGCATAGCAAACACGCAACTTTCCCCCTCCGGCTCCTCTGTCCGAAAACGTGAAACACCGGGGATACTTTCCCGGATGTTTCCCCCTTTTCCCGGTATCACCTAGTACTGCGTTAGGGCACAGTTAGCACCGCTTATTGCCATGTTATGCCTTGAGTTGCTTTGATTACTCTATTATTTATTGTGTTCCCCCTCCGTTACTTCTTTCCGGTAGACCCCGAGACTGCCGGCAACCCCCAATACGACTACGGTGTTGACGACCCCTCTCTCTTGCCAGAGCAACCAGGCAAGCCCCCCCTTTGATCACCAGATATCGCCTACTCTTCTCTATACTGCTTGCATTAGAGTAGTGTAGCATGTTACTGCTTTCCGTTATTCCTATCCTGATGCATAGCCTGTCCTTGCTACTACTGTTGTTACCATTACCTGCTATCCTACTGCTTAGTATAGGATGCTAGTGTTCCATCAGTGGCCCTACACTCTTGTCCGTCTGCCATGCTATACTACTGGGCCGTGATCACTTCGGGAGGTGATCACGGGCATATACAATATACTTTACACAGTTACATTACCTGTGGTATTGTTCGGAGTTGGGGGCTGAAGGGGCAGGTGGCTCCATCCCGGTAGAGGTGGGCCTGGGTTCCCGACGGCCCCCGACTGTTACTTTGTGGCGGAGCGACAGGGCAGGTTGAGACCACCTAGGAGAGAGGTGGGCCTGGCCCTGGTCGGCGTTCGCGGATACTTAACACGCTTAACAAGATCTGGGTATTTGATCTGAGTCTGGCCATTTGGTCTATACGCACTAACCATCTACGCGGGAGTAGTTATGGGTATCCCGGCGTCGTGGTATCAGCCGAAGCCTTCGTGACGTCAGCGACTGAGTGGCGCGCGCCGGATTGGAACGTAAGCCTGCTCTTGTATTAAGGGGGCTAGTTCTGCTTCCGGCCGCGTTCGCAACGTGCAGGTGTGCTAAGGGCGATGGGCCCAGACCCCTGTGCGCTTAGGTTTAGACCGGCGTGCTGACCTCTCTGTTGTGCCTAGGTGGGGCTGCGACGTGTTGATCTTTCGCGGCCGGGCATGACCCCGAAAAGTGTGTCCGGCCAAATGGGATCAAGCGTGTTGGGGTATGTGGTGCACCCCTGCAGGGAAGTTAATCTATTCGAATAGCCGTGATCTTCGGTAACAGGACGACTTGGAGTTGTACCTTGACCTTATGACAACTAGAAACGGATACTTAATAAAACACACCCTTCCAAGTGCCAGATACAACCGGTGATCGCTCTCTCACAGGCCGACGAGGGGAGGATCATCGGTTAGGATTATGCTATACGATGCTACTTGGAGGACTTCAGTCTACTCTCTTCTACATGTTGCAAGACGGAGTCTGCCAGAAGCGTAGTCTTCGAAAGGATTAGTTATCCCCCTCTTATTCTGGCATTCTGCAGTTCAGTCCACATATGATACCCTTATTCCATTTGATACCCATGCATATGTAGTGTAGCTCCTTGCTTGCGAGTACTTTGGATGAGTACTCACGGTTGCTTTCTCCCTCTTTTCCCCCTATCCCTTCTACCTGGTTGTCGCAACCAGATGTTGGAGCCCAGGAGCCAGACGCCACCTTCGACGACGACTCCTACTACACCGGAGGTGCCTACTACTACGTGCTGCCCGCTGACGACGACCAGGAGTAGTTAGGAGGATCCCAGGCAGGAGGCCTGGGCCTCTTTCGATCTGTATCCCAGTTTGTGCTAGCCTTCTTAAGGCAAACTTGTTTAACTTATGTCTGTACTCAGATATTGTTGCTTCTGCTGACTCGTCTATGATCGAGCTCTTGTATTCGAGCCCTCGAGGCCCCTGGCTTGTAATATGATGCTTGTTTGACTTATTTTATTTTGAGAGTTGTGTTGTGATATCTTCCCGTGAGTCCCTGATCTTGATCGTACACGTTTGCGTGTATGATTAGTGTACGATTAAATCGGGGGCGTCACAAGTTGGTATCAGAGCCGACTGCCTGTAGGAATCCCCTTCCATACTCCTTGGCCGAAGTCGAGTCTAGACCTTGCAAAACTTTTACTAACATGGCTGTGCGGCCCATGGGCCCACGTCGCCATTGGGTGGTATTAGGATCTTTTACTCCTCGATCCTTACTCTGGGACTCTGAACTCTCTTCTATTCGGGTTAAATGAATTTTGCTAAATCTAACATTAGGATCTCGTTATCACTTTCACCCGGAGAGCCCCTTATTACTAATGATCGTCTGCTGCACGTGAAGACCCTGAAGATACTCATCGCTGTTAACCCGAGTATTTGTGTTCATCGCGTTTACAATTCCCCTTCCACCGTCAACCCTTATGGATAAATACTTGCAGTTGTTATGCTTACATACATCCCTAGTCGGTCTTGTTATTACAAGATACCCCGAAATACTCGTCGTATTTTCGAGAATCCTTTGAGCTTACTGCCTTGCTGTTCTTTGTCACCTGAATACCCCTACGGATAATTCTCGCACTTATCGAGTATCCGCTCATTCCCAGTTGTTCAGGTGTTTCGCCAAAGACTTCAAATTATCATTCGATCTTCCAAAAATCCCGAGCAGCCTATTGCTCTTGAAATTCTCGCTTGCTTGCATTATGGTTAATCCCATAAGTTTCGTAATCTTATTGGCCTCCCTTGTCTTTATCATTTTAAGTCTGTTGATTCAATATGTTGAGGATGCTCGCATTCCTCAGTCGAATCCTAGGATTCATCCTTCCGGCTCAGACGTCATTTGGATATGAGCTGGTTCTTGACCAATCGATGCCTTGATCGTTTGTGCTTCCAAGTCTGTTGAACTTATTCATTTTCGATCAGAACGATTGCTTATGATCCCTTGATTTGGAGATCATAAAGTTTCTTTGCATTAAGCTTTGAATTAGTTAGTTGTTTCTATAACCCGATGCCATGGCATTCCTTCTTCCTTTGATTGAGTACCGATATTCACATCAGCCCTGTTATGAATCGCCATACCCATTTCCGGGTTATTATCCGACAATGTCCTTCACAACCAAAATTATTGTGAGTTCTTTACCTGATACATAATGCCCTTGGTAAATGGTATCATCTGCTTGGCCAACCATGCTCTGCTTTCGAGCTGGTCGTATTTACTATTGAAGCTTGTGTTATATGTTTCCACGATACCCTGACGGGTTGAACCTATGCCTTCCTTTATATGTGTGAACTCGGAAGTTTTCACGAGTCATACTCATCTGGTATTTCACCAAGATAAAACTTTCAACACTAATGCCTTTATCAAAGCGAATAGTGAATGGAAGGTTATATATTGAAGAAGTGGGAGTCGACCTTGAACTTTGTGTTCATGCCCATGGACACGATATAGATCTTATCATTAAAGGTTTTCTTAAATTAATTATTCCCTTGGTATAAGTTCATCTTATCTCTGGGATCTGGCCTTTTGCAATCGTGGTTCTGACCATGTTCTCCTTTAAATAACATTTCTCGTGCAAGTTTAAGCATTTGTCTTCTGCAGAGCAATACCCTAGTCCAATCTCTACTTTGATCTGTCGTCGAGCATTACCCCCTGGTATCTCGAGATTATCATGGAACTGCATAACCTCTTATGAGTTCTTCATCAGGTATTACATTCTCACGGACTCCAATTTTTCACGGGCCTTGAGTTATGAAACACTCAAGGACACCGATAACGGAATCGAGTCTGCACTGCGATTCAACGAGGATTAGAGATCTTCATCGCTTACAAGTTTAATACTCCATGTCTGCCCTAGCCTGAACGGATACATCTTTATCGTGCTAATTTTAATCATCAGCATTCTGAGCTCTTCAAGGGTATCAACTGAATTCATGATGAGAAATACCATCCTTGCCCCCGATGATTTGTGTTATCATCGGCCACTTTATTGCCTTCCCTCCAACACAAACTTGTTCATGTTTTGTGTTATACCTTGAGTTCCTTGCTATCCAGCATTTGTCCTTCTTTACCTTGGAATATTACCACCTTTTGTGTCAAGAATGTCATGGTAATTTTACCACCTCTTGAGAATTCTTGGTATAGTAATATCTCTCGCCATTTGCGTTCATTTCTTGGTCTCCGTGTTGTTTCTAACCGGAATACCGACAAATGGTCTGTGATGTGTAAATTCTAAACTTCTAGCAACCCTATTGCTTTGAAGTTATTGGTCTACAGTTTCATTAGAATTCTATTGCTTATTGAATCATCAGTCAAACATTGATCGTGCTACCTAGTCCAGATTCCTGGGTGCACCCTTCTATCATTACTCAGTTGAGCATGTTTCCCTCGAGCATACATCATTATATCATTGATCCGACAAATGATATTTCCTGCTCACATAATTGTGGAAATCCATCTTTTGGAAATCTCGATGAATTGTCGCTGAGTTCATCAGCCACCTCATTCTATCCTTGATTTAATAATGAACTCATGATTCGGAACTTGCTTCCACAGTTCAATTCCCGAGAATCTTACAATGTCATCTTGACAATTTGTGTCGCACCTTTTCTCCTCGGGCCTCCTGAGTCTGAGTTATCCTGACACCAATCAGATCTGAATCTCGGTCAGATATGATGGTTGGAACATATTTCCAAGAGTTATAACATTGGTCTTATGTGACCCGGTAAGGTGGTGTCGTGCCTAGCACACCTGGCCGGTTGGCCATATTGTTATAGATTCCTTTTCAGCAAGGTTATCCATTCTTCCATGAGGAAATTGTAAGACTTATTCTACAAGTTATTCCTGATGGATCCTTTGTGTTTCCAAAGTCTGATCTTCAACTGATGACCATGTCAATGCTTTCTCGGAGCATGCCTATGGTACTTCAATTTTCAACAAGACCATTTGAAGCCCAATGCTAAATGTTTCCTGCTCAATTATCCAAACACTGATGTACGGGTAATGTCATGAAATTTCTCTCCCCTACCTAAGGAGTTTTCTACATTATATCCTGTCATGGATAATATGTTCTGCTTGTCCTTGGGAAGAATATACCCTTGAAATATGTGTTTAAACACATTTTCCTTTCCATTGTTCTGTTTAAAACCTGATAATCACTTTTCCTTTCCATTGGTTTGTTTAAACCTTCTTGTGTTCTATATTGTATAAGCAGTAATATATCCTTGCTTATGTAAACACCTCGTTGTACCACTCTGTTAGAACGACCCTGTTACTTTTGTTGATGGCATTCCGGTAACCATCGATGGACGAGAATCTTGCCTACTGGTCCGCCTCGTTCAACGAGCAGGAAAATGGTTCTCTTCGTCCCTCGCCCTTGGTACTGATGTGTTGCCGACATGACCGACAGACTATCCTCTGACATGCCTTGCTTACATGATCGTGCAAGATGTCACCGTCCTTCCTACTTTTAACCACATGGTGGGCCCATAACCCACAGTTCCACAGGATCGAAACCTGACTCTCCTGTACACCTTGTTAACAAAGTTATCCCTTGCTCTTGGTTTCGTAGGTAATTCGCGAGCCACCTTCCTAGTGCTCCATTCTGGTATCAGACGCAATACTTACTCTCGCTGCTGTGAACCCTTTCTCACTATGGTTCAGACATTGAACAACTATCTATCCGCTTGGGCCCTCTCATTGTACCTTCGTACCTTACTCTCGATGTATTTTATATGTTCAACTCGAGAGGTAGTCTTATGCTCATTCATGGGTTAACCCCCAGCTTGTTTCCCTCATAAGCATTCTGACGTAGCCAAGTTGCCTATTACCTATTCGTAAGTACGTTGGAGTTCCGAAGAAAGGATGACGACTTGGTCATGGTGACTTAAATCAGAGAAATGAAGACATCAACGAAAGGGATCAACCTCTTCGAGAAGAGCAACCAAGACCGAGAAGACTCGATAGAATTTCGTAGCCACATCTTTCCCTTACTCCCCTCCTAAATCTCGGGACGAGATTTCTTGTAGTGGAGGAGAATTGTGACGTCCGGATAATTAGGCTACAGTAATCTCACGATACTGATGCCACGTCACCATGGTTACTATTTTTAATCTTGCGGTGTATCACGTCCCTTTCGAATTCTAACTTAAAATAAAGTTAAACGATAAAAGTTTTCTAAAGTCAAATCTAAAATGTTCAAAGTGTAGCAAATAAATCATATATGATCAGGGTGGTGAACCCAAAATTTTATAAAATGCTTAGATGCACTAAATGATAGAAACAATAGCTAAATTATTTATTTAATCATCACTTAAATGATTAAATTATTGAAAACTACTTTTAATAAATAAAAGGATAATTGTGGCAGTAATATAATTACTACCACTAATTTAGGTGCTAGAATTATATTTCATAAAACAAAAATAGTATGAATTAAAACCGTAAAAGAAAAATGTTATAAACAGTTAAACAAAAAAAAATAGAAGAGAAAGCATTCACCCCCGGCTGGACCATGGCCCAGCAGGCCATCGGGCCGCCAGGCCGGCCCAGCCGGCGCCCCACTCCCCTCCTCCATATCCCCCACCCCGATCGAACCCTAGGGAAACCCCCCCACTTCCCCCATCGATACAGATCTGGATCGGGATCATCCCCGTGGCCCCGCACGAACCCCCCACTCCTCCCGCACGAAACCCCCCCCACTCATCCCCCTCGCTCCTCCCACTCCCCCTCGATCTGGATCGGGGATCCGCCCCCGACGACTGCGCCTCGCGCCCCGACATCGGTGCCCGTCCCCGATGCCGCCTCGCTCCGTCATCGGCCTCCTTCTCGCCGTGATGCCAACGCCGCGTTGCCGCCGACCCAGGCGACCCCGACGCCCGCCTCGCCGACCCATCGCCGAACGCCATCGCCGCCGTCCTCTTCGTCGCCGGTGCCGCGTCGTCGAGCCCTCCCCGAGCCCACTTAGCACCTCTACAGGCTCGTGGTGAGCCCCTCTGCCGATTCCCCGCCTCTCCCCTTCGAGTTCCTCGCCGTAGGAGCCCCGCCCGAGTTAGGCCGCCATGGCCGGAGCTTCGCTTCGTGCGTGCCTTGGCCGCGCTCCCACGCGCCTCTGGCCCCTCCCCGCGCCCGCTCACCGCACTCCCTCACCGCGCCCCGCGGCCCCCCCTGTCGCCGCCCTGCGCCCACGCGGCGCCGTCCCTTGGCCGCTGCCACTACTCCAATCGAAGCGGCGCCCCTGCCGAGCACGCTCCTCCCTCCGTCCGCCCCTGTTCCGTGCGCCGTCGCAATCCCCGTCCTCCGCCCGGTTGGCGCCCGGCGAGCCCCGCCGTGGTCACCAACCCCCCCTGCTCCGACGATCTGTCGGCTCCGCCCGCCCCTATGGTGCGCCCGAAAGAGCGGGTGCTGGGCACCGTTGCGCCCGCGCCCGTTCGGGCGACAACCGCGCGGCCATGCGCCCGAAAACCGCAAGGCCCCCGGGCCAATGACATGGGGCCCCAGCCCCCAGAACGTTTATAAAAAAAAACAAAATAAAATAAATGATATAATTAATTAATTTAATTAAAAATTAATTGGATTAATAATTAAAATAGTTAATGAATTTAATTAAAGTTAATTAACCCCATGTTTAATTAAACTAATTAAGTAGATAGTTTAATTAACCCTAATAAGACTTAATCAGTCAATGACGAATGGACCACACGTCAGTTGACCAGTCAAACGCCCCTCTGTTGAATGCTGACGTCATGCTGAACGTCAGCATGCACTGTTTCCGATAATGTTGGAATTTAAATAATTAAATAAATCCTAAAAATGAAATTAAGTCTTTTAAAATTAATATAAAATAAACCGTAGCTTAGATGTAAAAACTTTGTACATGAAAGTTGCTCAGAACGACGAGACGAATCCGGATACGCAACCCGTTCGTCCGCCACGCATCCCTAGCATAGCAAACACGCAACTTTCCCCCTCCTGCTCCTCTGTCCGAAAACGTGAAACACCGGGGATACTTTCCCGGATGTTTCCCCCTTTTTCCTGGTATCACCTAGTACTGCGTTAGGGCACAGTTAGCACCGCTTACTGCCATGTTATGCCTTGAGTTGCTTTGATCTCTAGTTATTTATTGTGTTCCCCCTCCGTTATCTTTCCGGTTAGACCCCCGAGACTGCCGGCAACCCCCAATACGACTACGTGTTGACGACCCCTCTCTCTTGCCAGAAGCAACCAGGCAAAGCCCCCCCTTTTGAATCACCAGATATCGCCTACTCTTCTCTATACTGCTTGCATTAGAGTAGTGTAGCATGTTACTGCTTTCCGTTTTATTCCTATCCTGATGCATAGCCTGTCCTTGCTACTACTGTTGTTACCATTACCTGCTATCCTACTGCTTAGTATAGGATGCTAGTGTTCCATCAGTGGCCCTACACTCTTGTCCGTCTGCCATGCTATACTACTGGGCCGTGATCACTTCGGGAGGTGATCACGGGCATATACTATATACTTTACACAGTTACATTACCTGTGGTACTGTTCGGAGTTGGGGGCTGAAGGGGCAGGTGGCTCCATCCCGGTAGAGGTGGGCCTGGGTTCCCGACGGCCCCCGACTGTTACTTTGTGGCGGAGCGACAGGGCAGGTTGAGACCACCTAGGAGAGAGGTGGGCCTGGCCCTGGTCGGCGTTCGCGGATACTTAACACGCTTAACGAGATCTGGGTATTTGATCTGAGTCTGGCCATTTGGTCTATACGCACTAACCATCTACGCGGGAGTAGTTATGGGTATCCCGGCGTCGTGGTATCAGCCGAAGCCTTCGTGACGTCAGCGACTGAGTGGCGCGCGCCGGATTGGAACGTAAGCCTGCTCTTGTATTAAGGGGGCTAGTTCTGCTTCCGGCCGCGTTCGCAACGTGCAGGTGTGCTAAGGGCGATGGGCCCAGACCCCTGTGCGCTTAGGTTTAGACCGGCGTGCTGACCTCTCTGTTGTGCCTAGGTGGGGCTGCGACGTGTTGATCTTTCGCGGCCGGGCATGACCCCGAAAAGTGTGTCCGGCCAAATGGGATCAAGCGTGTTGGGGTATGTGGTGCACCCCTGCAGGGAAGTTAATCTATTCGAATAGCCGTGATCTTCGGTAACAGGACGACTTGGAGTTGTACCTTGACCTTATGACAACTAGAACCGGATACTTAATAAAACACACCCTTCCAAGTGCCAGATACAACCGGTGTCGCTCTCTCACAGGGCGACGAGGGAGGATCATCGGTTAGGATTATGCTATACGATGCTACTTGGAGGACTTCAGTCTACTCTCTTCTACATGTTGCAAGACGGAGCTGCCAGAAGCGTAGTCTTCGAAAGGATTAGTTATCCCCCTCTTATTCTGGCATTCTGCAGTTCAGTCCACATATGATACCCTTATTCCATTTGATACCCATGCATATGTAGTGTAGCTCCTTGCTTGCGAGTACTTTGGATGAGTACTCACGGTTGCTTTCTCCCTCTTTTCCCCCTATCCCTTCTACCTGGTTGTCGCAACCAGATGTTGGAGCCCAGGAGCCAGATGCCACCTTCGACGACGACTCCTACTACACCGGAGGTGCCTACTACTACGTGCTGCCCGCTGACGACGACCAGGAGTAGTTAGGAGGATCCCAGGCAGGAGGCCTGCGCCTCTTTCGATCTGTATCCCAGTTTGTGCTAGCCTTCTTAAGGCAAACTTGTTTAACTTATGTCTGTACTCAGATATTGTTGCTTCCGCTGACTCGTCTATGATCGAGCTCTTGTATTCGAGCCCTCGAGGCCCCTGGCTTGTAATATGATGCTTGTATGACTTATTTTATTTGTAGAGTTGTGTTGTGATATCTTCCCGTGAGTCCCTGATCTTGATCGTACACGTTTGCGTGTATGATTAGTGTACGATTAAATCGGGGGCGTCACATGTGTGCATCCCTCTCTATCTCTCTTATCTTACCCCAAACCCACATGGACCCAATAGCGGATGAATGGAGATGAGCTTGTATTTTCTGGACCGATGGGTCAGTTGGAGACAGACCGATGGATTCAGAACATGGAGGATCACATGGAGAATAACCCCATAGTTGGACATGATATGACCCAGCATGCTCTTCTGTGCTTTGAAAGAGGTGCTGCTACTTGGTGGAGGATGTACCAAACCATGAATGGATGGCAAGGAGTAACCACTTGGAAAGAATTTAAGTTGACTTTGCCAAAGTCTCGGTTTGTGTCCCAGAAGTTGAAACCTTATGGAAAGGATATGAAGAAACATGGTGCATGCAAGATTTGTGGAGAAATCGGACACACCCATAAAGAACACAAGGATGAATGCCCTAATTGTGAAGGAAGTCACCCAGTTGAAGAATGCCCAAATAGGCAGATTACTTGTTTCTTGTGTGAAGGGACTACCCACTATCCTGCTCAGTGTCACATTTACCCCATGGTACAACGAACCATCCAGCAGAAGAAAGAAGTAATGAAAGGAGCCCTCATGGAAATTTTAGAAAAAGCTGTGATGGAGGACACGCCTAAAGAAGACCCAATTAAACCCTACACCAAGTCATGCTATTCATGTGGAGAAGAAGGACACATCTCCCAAAATTGTTTGAATGGGGATCTAGTAGAATTCCCGACAGAGGAAGTAGAATATGACCCACAGGAAATAGAAGCCATGAATGGCATGGAAAGGTCCAGGAAGAGAAGCAGATTGGATTCCAGGAAGAACCTGAGTCGTATCACCTGTTACAGGTGCAAGGAGTCAGGGCACTACCTCAACAGTTGCCCAAAAAGGAAACCTCGAGACTTGTCGGAAGTAATATGTTTTCGTTGTAATGAAGCAGGGCACTTTGCCAGAGAATGCCCCAAGGAGAAGGAAACTTGTGCTAGATAGTTGAGTTTGCAACAAAAGAAGTGGAGTAGTAGAAGTGAGAACATTTTCTTTTATATTGAGGTGGTGAGTTGAGACTTGTAATGGAAAAGCAAGAGATTGTAATCATTGGAGAATGAATAAAGTAGCAACGTTGGTACTGATATGGATTTTATGAGTTGTTACTCTATGAAGAAGGATTTTGACCATTTTGAGGATAAGAGAAATATGGTCTATGGAAGGTTTGTGCATTTTAAGGGTGGTAGTACCCTATAAGAACCCTTGACTCTTGGAAAAGATAAGGATACTCCACTGAGTGGATTTCGGACAAAATGAATATGAGTTTTGTCTCGATATGTGCGATACCCCAAGAGTGTGTGATGAAGTTGGACACGTCAGTTGTTTGGACCAAATGTGATCAAGGAGTCAGAAGAGAATGTTAAGTTGAATTGAGATAGACTGAAGGTAGCTCAGTCCAGGCAGAAGAGTTATGTAGACTCAAAAACTCAAGGAGGTAGTCTATGAAATTGGAGATAGAGCATGTCTTCATGTGTTCCCTCTGCAAGGAGTTAAACGAATTGGAGTTAAGGGACAGTTAGCCCTGAGATTTGTAGGACCATACCGAGTTTTGGAGCATATGAGAGAAGTGGCCTACAAGTTTGAGTCACCGGAAGGACTGTCAGGAGTTCAAGATGTGTTTCACGTTTCCCAGTTGAAGAAGTGCCATGCAGAGATGACCAATGTTCCCCTGTAAGGACGCTTGACCGCGGAAAGGATAATGATGTTCCACGAAGTGGAATATGGACTTCATAAGTATAAGTTTTTATCTCGGTATGAGGGATATCCCACGAGGATGAAGAGATAAATTACTATTGGATATAAAGGAGGTATGATGTTGGAAATATGGATCAATGGAAAATTCCATGATGAGTCTGAGTAATCATGTCCTAGTTTGGTGCCAATAGACGGAAGGAAGATAGTACAATTGGATGGATTTAAGAATACTAGGAAGTTGGAAGTTGGAATAATGATCGGTTGCCCGATGATAAGTTCAAGGACTACAAGTGATGAGATGTGCCATAACCCACAGGCCCCAGGACTTGCCAAGAAGCAAGCACATTCTTGCTGAAGGAAAAACCCTGGAAGTGGATATACCTTTGTTGACAGACGATTTTATAGGAGTTTACGCAAACCTGAGAGTTGTGAAGGAACGATAGATGTTTGTCTGGCTTGCAGAATCAATGGATTATTCCGAACTTGGTTCGTCGACGAGAGAAATTCTGCAATGCTTGTGAGGATGACTGAGTGTTACAATGCGAGATTCGCTAAACCGTATACAAGGTAATGATTTGGGTGCGGGATGGATTGATCACCATACCGACTTACTCTTATTATTCGCCTTGCTATATGGGATGGTAAATCTGAGTGACTTGCCTATAGTAGAGAGACGACGATCAAAACCCTGTTTAAACCTTAGAATGGTATAGGTATTTTTCCCTTGTACAAGGCAGCTTTGCCAACCGCAGGTTATACGGTGAGGATCACCCAGACCCATTTCCTGCAGGAGAAACCATAAATTGTTAACCACCATGAGATATCGATAGTTATTTAGAATTGGCGCCAGACCGTCAGCTAAGAAGACCCAGTCTCGGAATAACCTTACCAAGATGAAAGGACAGAAGAATTGAGAAAAAGGTTATGCCACTACCGGAAGAGCCGGATAAGGAATTATCCTGAAGATATGAGAAGACCGACACTGTCAAGAATAAGGATGGAGTATATGAGTATTGATGGAACAGTAACGATGTTTCTAAGGGTGGTAGCACCCCAGACCCCGGAGACGATTGATGAAATTTTGAAGAGACCCCGAACCTAACCGATTTCTTTCTAGCCTCTCTGAATCTCGAGGACGAGATTCATTTTAAGGGTGGTAGGTTTGTAACATCTCAAAATTCTAAATTTTGGAATGTTATAATAAATAGATAGATTTGATTGATTGTTTGATTGATTGTCTGAAAGTGAGTGAATTCGAAGCTTTTGAAAGTTAAATGAGAGGGAATAAAAGGACTTCCCCAAACTTTATATTTGCTTTTATGATCTCCATGAATTCAAATTCTTTTCAACACAAAACCCTATAGAGAAGATGACATGACTTCTTCCATTTAAAATGAAAAGGGTGTTTGAAAAATATTTGAATTCCATTGGGAAATATTTTCCACTTCAGAAACTTTATGCAACTCAATGATTTTCACGAGAGAAGATAATATGACTTCTTCAAATTATGAAATATGAGTTGGGAGTTTCAAAGGATCAATTTCAAGTCCTTTTGGAATTAATTTTCAATTTGGATTTATTTGAGTTTTATTCAAATTATTTTTCTCCAAAAAAAAATATATGGAAATTAGGTAAACACGATTCCCTACATTAGAAAATTGGAGAAAAATTAATTTGAAATCATTTTGGTATTTTAAAATGATTTTTGTTGAATTTTAATAGACCAGTAGCACTCTTTGAATTATTAGAATTTGTGTGTATTTTATTTAATGCTAGAAAAATGTTCATGTCGTAGAAAATCTTTTTCTGAAAATTTTGATATATAATATGCCTATATAAAGTTTTATTTTATTTTCGTTTATCAGTTTATCGCATTCTGTAAAAAAAAACCGCGCGGCCGGCCGAAAAAAAAAGAAACTGCACCGCGCGGCCGGCCGAAGGCCTTTAGGCCCATCGCCTCTTTTCTTCTCTGTTTCGTATATTTTCGTCTACGTTTAGTCCCACATTGTCTAGCCTTTGACCCCTAAGTCTCTTTTCCACCAATAAATATAGACCCATAGAGCCTCCAAAAATCATCCAATTCGGATTAAATCAATATTTTGGTTTGACTAGATTTATTTAAGAAAAATATATTTTTTCTCTCCGGCACGACTTCTGGAAGTTGTCTCCACTCTCCAAAGTTGTCTTTTCTCTGCCTTATAAAGGTATCTTTCTTTATTTTTTTTTCTTCTTATCCTTCCGTAGTTTATTATTTTTAGACTAATACGATAGAATAATTAGATTATCAATTAGTCTACGTATTTATACGTTAGACCCTAGCCCGTAGCTTTTTTTTCTCTCTTCCGTAAAACAGCTTGGCCCTGATTTTTCAAATAGCCATAACTTTTTACTCGTTTGCCCAAATCCAACGAAACCAACGCCCACTTCTTCGTTATGATGTCCTCCATCCAGTAATCCAACCCAAACATGTTTTGAAAATTTTAAAATTTGAATTAGATCAGATTTGAATTCAAACTTCTTTTGATCATATCTTTTTATCCGTAACTCCGTTTGAGTTGATTCTTTTTGCAAATCGAAGCTCTTGACCTAAACATTCTAATAAGACCAAATTCACATAATTTTGGTACTGTTAGAAATTGTTCTATGTTGCAAGAGTTATTTGCTTGGTTTTGATGTTTCCGAATCGTCTTCTTCGATCTTTCAGATCTTTTGAGTGATTGCTTATGTGTGGTTACTATTGCTTGCTTACAATAGATTGACCGGAGTGTGACGAGTAGATCTATCAAGATTTTGAGTGCGAATCATCTTCATCAACATTGCAGGCAAGTTCACACTTTGATCATACTTTTTCTACAACCCAGTTTTATTGCATTAGATCAACCCTCACACATTGCATGATTAGGATCTAATTAAATTGTGGGATGGGAAGTAGATGAGGTAGTACCTATTACCTGTTTATTATCAAACCTTTGGGAGTTACTTCTACGTTTGCTTATTATGCCATGCTATGCTAGTAGACGTGGATTGGGTGAGTGATATCCATGACAGATGTGAGATTGTTAATTAATGGTTTATCTAAGGTGGCAACCTAACACACATCTGGGTGGATTGAGGCACCTGGGGTTTCCAGGACTTGCCTGTTTTTCTTTTGGGCCGCCACCCAGGCTCAAAGGGATCATGAGATTATTCATACTAGAAACTTCCGTGTGCAGCCACAAGCCATTATGGGCTCTGGCATAGTTGACTAAGTTGTGCGAACTCTTACAGTGGTAGACTAGCAGATGTAGGGGTTGTAGGTGGTACGGTCTACCCGATCGTAAGGTGCTAGCGCTTCTGAAAGACTATGTCTCGGTCATCCGTCTTCTCAAACACGCTGTAGTGCGAGAAACCAAACGGAGGCGATCGAGTCTTGTGGGGAAAAGTGCGCAAACCTCTGCAGAGTGTATAAACTAATCATGATTAGCTGTGTCCCCGGTTATGGACATCTTGAGTATCTAGTTCCTGGATTATCCTGTTGATCTCATCACGTTACTTTAAATGAATATTGTTGGGTTTAATGATGTTACTTAATTGGGATTGAGAATGCTGTCAACCATTCTCAATGTTCAACAACCGCCTTGATAGTTAAATAAATTTATTCCTTTGCAGTAGGGAAAAATTGGCTTTACGCAAAAACCTTATAACCATAGAGCTTTTCCACCAGCCATATATGCATATAGTGATAGCCATTGTTCATCATTTTCTCTATGATGTGAATTTGCCAGTACATTCAATGTACTGACCCGTTTCGGGCTGCAACGTCTCATGTTGCAGGTTTCTTACATCGAGTAAGTGATACGTTAGGGTTACGATTTCTACACTCAACTTTGCCGTTGGTGTTGATGGGAAACCACAACCTTGTTGCTTCCGCTATTTTGGATTTGAGGTAATAGTATTTACGTTACTTTATACATGTGATTTACCTCTGTTATAAATCCTCGAGTACTATGTGTGTCAGCATACCGATCCAGGGATGACACTTAAGCACAGAGACTTGACCCATTCGGGTCGGGTCGCTACACTCAAGATCATTTTGGAGTGTGGCCTCTGGCCAAAGTGCCGGGTCGATCCGTGACATGGCGACCTTCACTCGAGCCAAGTAGTCCACGACACCGTCGATGCGAGATTCCAGTTGGAGCAGATTCATGGCAGTTTCATCTTTCATGGGAGAGTTGATTGGATCCAAACCTGGTTCGATCCGCCCAGTCTCCTCTTCAAAGTTCTGGCAAAACTCTGCATTCACTATCCAAGTATAAGTCAATTTTCATACACTGAGTTGACACAAAAAAAATCAGTCGGAACAGAATGTGCACCTTCAAGCTTGATGAACAACTTCTTGGCAAGACTCCTCAGGTAGCTCTCCAGATCGTCCCTCCTGCGAGCAATGCTTTCCATTTTCTCGCCCTGGACGAGATTCGCCTTCTTCCAGCGTGAGCACTCCTTGTTGGAGTCATTCAGAGCAGACTTCAGCCTGGTATTCTCTTTTTCCAACTGGCCGACCGAAGCCAGCTTCTGTTCGGCCAGAGCGACTCTGTCGTCAGCTTCCTTTCGGGCAGCAGCCAGATCCTGGTCCTTCTTTGCCAGAGCTTCTCTCAGCTTTTCTGCAAAGAAATGGTGCTTGATTCAGAAAGAGCAGAAGGGTACTCAAGCCCAAGGCAAACCAGTCGACAAACTCGTCTTACCATTGGCACCATCCTTAGCCTTTTGCAGCTCTGTCTTGGCCAGCTCCAAATCAAGGCTCAGTTGGATCTGCTGTTTCTCCAAATCAGCAAAGAGAGCTCCCAGATCACAAGATTTCTGCAATCAAAGAGGAGAAGTTATTTTACAGCGAAAAACAACAAAGGCAATAAATACTAAGACTACGGTCGACTGCCCGCAGTCCACTATAGTCTCGGGGACTACTCCCAGTGGGTGCACTTTGCGTGCCCCCACCGGTTCTGATCCCACTCGACCGGTCCGCCGAAGTCGAGTCCAAAAAAAAGAAGGCAGAAAGAGAGGAAGTAGAACTCAGACTATAGTCGACTGCCAGCAGTCCACCGTAGTCTCGGGGACTACACCTAGTGGGTGCACTTTGCGTGCCCCCACCGGTTCTGATCCCACTCGACCAGATCGAGTGGAAGAGACAAACTACCAGTTTGGTTTATACATTCGAAAAAATACAATGACTACAGTCGACTGCCAGCAGTCCACGGTAGTCTCGGGGACTACATCCAGTGGGTGCACTCAGCGTGCCCCCACCGGTTCAAAAATTTCAATCGACGCACCTAGTGGGTGTACAGATGCAAAGATTTTTCGGAAAGAGTCTTCAGATAGCATATCCTAACAGAATAAGTAGTGACCAATTTACCTGAACATTGCTTTGGAGGGCCGAGCTGGCGTCGTAGGCAGCCTGACTGGCGTCCCGCACCACCCTCATCTTCTCCATCATGATGCCCGCCTGATGTATGGCTTCCTTGGCAGCATTCGCTTCGTCCTCCGGGACATGATGGGTCACAAAAACTGAAGGTGGGTCGACGGGAGCCTAACCAGTCGACGAAGAGGGCAAGGCACTCGACAGTGGCACAACAAAGGTAACAGAACCCCGATTGGCGTCGCCAGTATCCTAAACGGCTGGTTCCGTCCTTGGCGTCGACAGTGGCGCCTCGCTTGTAGGAGCCTGCCTACTCTTCCTCGTCAAAGGCCTCTCGGGCTCTTCATCATCATCGGGGAGGTCAATAATGTTGGGAGCTATGCAAAGTTCAATTGCCAAAACCACATCACCTAATGATGCACATTGTAGTTGAATCGACCAAACAAAGACAGTATGGTGGAAATCATACCTGGATTAGAAATAACCGCATCCTCCATCACCTCATCATCATCCCTATAAGCTGAGGTCCCTGAAGTGGCAGCGCTGATAGTTCCAAAGTTCGTCCGGTTAAAACAAGAAAAACAAACAACGTGAAGCGTCGAGTGAATACGAAAGGAGACACTCACGCGGAAGCAACGGGGATGTCAATCTTAATCTTCGGCAATGCCTTCTGAGTCTTCAGCTCTGCAACTTTGGGGTGCTTTGGCACTTTCTCAGTCGGGGTTGGTGAAGAGACCTGAGGACGCTTCGAAGACTGACCAGCCTGAGTAGTTACCTTTTCACGGGCACTCGGTCGTTCTTGGTCAAGCTTGGATCGCCTCTCCCGGCGAGGAGGTGACTCGACTTCTTCTCCATCACTTGAGTCGTCGCTTCCTCCACCCCCTTCACCGTCAGAAGTCCACTCGCCACTGTCACCGCCGCTCGCCTCGCCTTCCAGAGCTTGCTCTTGCTCTCCGTTGGGCATTGAATACATTTCAATAATGGCCTGAAAGAAAGCAGGGAGAACAAAGTCAGTCGACGCAGTGTATGCAGGAGCGAATTCAAATTACAAAGCAAAAACTCAGAATCAGACCTTCTCTAGTGCATGAGACTGGTCGAATGGAGGGACTCTCCTGGCTCCCCTGGGGTTGTCCTTGTTCCCGGTAATGCCCGACAGCCACTTCTCCAGGGTGTCATCGTCGACCTCCTCCGGGTGGATCCGAGTGGAGTCTTCAAGACCCGAATACATCCACATCGGATGGTCTTGGGCTTGAAGAGGCTGGATGCGCCGCTGAAGGAAGACCTCCAAGAGATCCATACCGGTGACCCCGTCATGGATAAGCTGGACCACTCGATCGACCAGCACCCTCACCCGAGCCTTCTCCTCCGGGAGCACCTTCAAAAGGGAGGGTTTCCTCACTCGGTCCATGGTAAAGGGAGGGAGGCCAGTCGACTGCCCTGGCGTCGACTGGTCCTTACAGTAAAACCAGGTCGACTGCCATCCGCAGACTGAGTCGGGAAGAATCATGGCCGGAAAAGAACTTTTCCCTCTCATCTGGATACCAAGACCCCCACACATCTGAATCACTTGCGTCCTCTCATCACTCGGGTTAGCCTTTTTCACCGTCTGGGAGCGACAAGTGAAAATGTGCTTGAAAAGACCCCAGTGAGGCTGGCAACCCAGGAAGTTCTCACACAAAGAAATGAAAGCGGCGAGATAAACGATTGTGTTGGGAGTAAAGTGGTGGAGTTGTGCCCCAAAGAAGTTCAGAAACCCTCGAAAAAAGGGTGAGGAGGCAAGGAAAATCCACGGTCGACGTGGGTGGCAGGAAGAACACGCTCACCCTCCCGAGGTTGCGGCTCAGATTCCTTCCCTGGAAGCCGCGCCGTGTCATAGGGGATCAGCCCCCCTTCGGCCAGGTCGCGAGGTCTTCTTGGGTGATCCTCGAGTGGATCCAGTCGCCCTGGATCCAGCCCTTCGGCAGGCCGGTTCGCGAGGAAGATCCGCCCCGGCTGGTCGCCTTCCCCTTCGACCTCGTCGTCGCCTTCTTTGCCCGCTCCAGAGCCACCGTCCTCTCCTTCCCCATTGTCGCCGGCGAGACGCGTACGGAGCGGTGGTGCTGGGGCGAGAGCGAGCGCAACGGAGGGGCGTGGAGAGGAGAAGAGGTAATGGGAACGCACTGTTCGGGAGACTCCGGTCCAACGCCTTATATGAGGCCGCTTCCGAGTGGCTGACTGGTAGGCCCAGGCGGCTCTGTCAAATCCCGTAACAATCGCGCGCATGATACGTGGCGAAAAAGGTGGCGCGGGAATCGAGGCGGCTCCGCTCTATCCCATCCGATTACTGCGGCCTCCCCCGTCCCGTGCGCTTCCCAAAATTTGGATCCCATGAAATTCGCGGACAGCAGAACAACTTGTCAAACCAAAGATCTCCTCTGCACCGTCACTCGGAGCCTTTCGAGTAAAGAAACTCACTCAACGAAGAATTAAGAATGGATCAAGGCGACTGGAAAGGAAGCCGCTGTCAACACTCGGATTCATTGACCCGAAACAAGGTATGCTCGCGGCATGAAAAACGAGTCAGAAAATGCTCAAACCCTGTCCCACTCAAACCTCGATCCATTCGGGGGCTAATGATGAAGTTGTGTACCTAGGGTAGGGTCATGGACCTGTCCAAACTGACCTACCCAAGGACATCTCCAGAAGAAATCATCTTTCAATCGACTTGAAGGCGTCTCACTCGACAGACTTGAAGATACTCGATCAAGAAGCAATCACTCGACCAAGACCAAGCCACTCGACGGTTAGGTGGCCTAAAGGCACTCCGCATGCTAACGGTCGGTTATTAAGTAGCTTTTATGGCCATCATAGCACTTTATTACTAGCGTTACCAGTAATGCCCTGCCTTAATGTACATTGAACCCTTTGTAACGTGGGCCGGCTGAGGTCCTGGCGCACTCTATATAAGCCACTCCGTCCTCCGAGACAAGGGTTCGCACCCCTGTAATTCATACTCTCATAATTCAGTCGACCGCCTCCGGGCTCCGAGACGTAGGGCTATTACTTCCTCCGAGAAGGGCCTGAACTCGTAAACCTTGCGTTCTTACAACTCCTCCATAGCTAAGATCTTGTCTCTCCATACTTACCCCCCTACACTACTGTCAGACTTGGAACCACGACAGCTGGCATGTTTGTCGGCATGAACTACGCGTTTGTTTTGTATGATGGCATGGCAGACATGAATTCCAACTTCCTTTTGCGCAAAATATGTTTGTTGGACACAATTTGACCTGGCAGACAAATGGGTCGGCCGGTTGGATGCATCGGGCAGAGATCCGCATACAAAGCCGGATGCCGCGCCTTTAGTCCACCCAAACAGATAAAAAGCAAGTCAAATCCACGTTCATTTGTGTCAGCCGGTTGGAGTTGGCCTAATACAATCATGAAAACCGTATGTCTTAGGTCCTTAAAAACCTGTATGTCTTAATTATATTTGGAGCTCAAAGCGTCATGGCAAGCGAACATTGGTTTGTTCGAGAACAAGATCCTCACCCTGCCAGGCGGACGTTTCTGTTCACCGGAATTAATACTCCCAAGCGAACCATCCCAACGAGACCCCTTTTCTTAGGCAAAGACCGTAGAACAATTGTTCTATGGTATGCAAGCAATCCGGCGGGTGCTTTTCAGGACCCGAAACCCCATGCGCCCGGAAGGGATCGTGTCTGGACGTGCGGCGGCTATGGGCTGCCCTAGGTCGGTTCTCCCGCCCCTAGAACCTCAAGGATCGCTGCCCTTCAACATGAAGAACGAACAAAGAACGAGAGAGGAAGAACAAAGGAGGGATGTAAAACTAGGGTAAAAAGTAGATGTGTTTTGCGATTGTGTGTTGTTGTTCAATCGACCGTCACCTCTCGTCTATATAAGAGGCGGATGGACTTCCTGTACAAGAAAAGGACTTGCTTTGTCGTCCAAATCATCAAAATCTGGCCAAATTCGGACTTCTCACGACTTCCGGTCCGGATGTCCGGCTCTAGGCCCGAATGATCCGGCCTATCACAGTTTTCTGATAGCAGCTTACTGTTTTGTCTCCAGAATCCACATACGACCTCAAATTTGGACGTTTTTTATATCCAAATCAACCACCTCGACGAGACACACAACTTTCATGTTGAACACTTTTCGATCTGAGGCCATCTTGGGGGTGTTTCGGGTCGTTTTATAAAGTCTACAGCAGAAAAACTTATCCGGACGTCCGGATTCATGTCCGGATTATCCGGATGATGTGGGTGCCATCCGGATGATCTGGCTTCACGGGACCCGAAATTTATGGTTCTGTTGATTTTACTCAGATGATAGCCCAGATGTTCGGGTCATTCATTCGGCCGAAGGCCGGATGGTCCGGATCCTGTCCCGGATGATCCGACCAAATACTGCTGCAACCCACTGTTTTGCCTGTAACTTTTGCATACGACCTCGGATGAGGACGATTTTTATATCAAAATCGTCCGTTTCGACGAGATGAAGAACTTTGTAGTTGAACTTTTTTTTCATCCAAGGCCATATTAATTAGGTTTCATGCCATTTTCTAATCTGATGTCAACACGGGTATTTCCAAAATTGTCATAACTTCTGCATCCGAGCTCCGTTTTGGACCATCTCTATATTTATTTCGATCGGCTTGAAGAGAGTCATCCAATGGTGACATGACATCATGAATTTGAACTCATCTTGCTACATCCTCAAGTCACTCTTTGCGATCATGCCATTTTCTAGCGTCAGCACATGCCCCCTGTTTTTCGGCAAACTTGTGTGCCGAAAAATAACTTGCATGATGCTTTTCCTAAGGACGATGTCAACACTCCATCGGCCATTTTATGTTCTTAGGGCAATAATTTCTATATCGGCCATGTTTAACTTCTTGTTTACATCATACCCTGAAACCGATTACCACCAATCGGCTTTAAAGAGATGAGAATGAACCCGTTCCTCGTAGCACTAAGGAAATTAAACTCCTAGAGGTCACGCCCTGTTAAGAAAGTAACATCTAGATGATTCCAACCACCGATGCATCGGCCAAAGCAACACAAGCTGAATTATCCACGTGAATGACTTCTACCTCATCATCGACCCACTGTATTAAGAATTGATGCATGGTAGATGGCACACATTGGTTAGCATGAACGCAATTGCGGCCTAATATAACATTATAGTTACCTTGCACCTCGGCGATGAAGAATGTGGTGGCCAAAGTTTTGTTTCCCACGGTGAGTTCCATGCACATCACACCTTTGGCCTCTGTCTTTTCTTTACCCTCAAATCCATTAAGTACCATATTGGTCTTCATCAATGCATCATTATCTAATCCCAACTTCTTGAAGACTGACTAGGGCATAAGATTTACCACAGCACCACCATCAACGAGCATCCTAGCAATCGGCGATCCGTTAATATGACCTTTGAGGTACAATGGCTTCAAGTGTTTCACTGGTTCTTTTGGCTTCTCGAGGATAGCGTTCTTTGGACCAAAATCCAGTTGAGCCACCTCCCCTTCTTCACCTATAGCACGAAACTCGGCAGGTAAGTAATACACCATATTGATATCCATACCTTCCCGAACCAGCGTAGAGTCGTAATCCACCATCTCATCTTCATCCCCCAATGTGTATATTGGGCTCAAAGTTTCCTCAATTGAAGGGGATTTTTCAGGTGGTGTGGACGATGTAATAGGGGTTGCATCATCCTCTTTTGGTGGTGAAGGTGTTGCTGCAGCTAATGTAGAAGCATCTGTGTTTTGTTTTTGTTTAGGCCTCCACACTTGTTTTGTGAGTGCCATGGGCCGAATTTCACTTAATAATTCGTCCCTTTGCCTCTCCTCTTTGTGCTCTACCTTCTCGTGGTTCCTCATGCATTGTAATCTCCTTTTCATGGTCTTGGTTAAACCGGGAGGACACCACTTAGGTTGAGTATATTTGGGATCCCTTGGTTTGGCCTTGCTTGTGCTTGCCTCATGATCACTAACCATGGAACCCTGCTGAACAATAACAATATCACCATTAGAAGTAGCCAGATTACCAACAACCGGCTTTTTGATCTCCTTTTGCTTGTCGCATTCTGAAATTTCCGCATTAGATGACTTAACACGCCACACTTTTTTATTGGCCTTACTTGGAGAAATTTTTGTTGGCCAATTAGCACCATAGCTCAAACGGCCTTGTGTGGGATAATAAAGTGCTATCTCTTGAGCACTGCGTTGGATTTCCCCGAAGAGGAGATGATGATGCAGCAAAGTAGCGTAAGTATTTCCCTCAGTTTTTGAGAACCAAGATATCAATCCAGTAGGAGGCTACGCGTGAGTCCCTCGTACCTACACAAAAACAATAGCTCAACGCAACCAACGCACTTAGGGGTTGTCAATCCTTTCACGGTCACTTACGAAAGTGAGATCTAATAGAGATGATAGATAATATTTTTGGTATTTTTGGTATAGAGATGCAAAGTAAAAAGTAAAAGGGCAAAGTAAAAAAGCAAAGCAATAATAAAGTGATGGAGATTGATATGATGAGAAAGAGACCCGGTGGCCATAGGTTTCACTAGTGGCTTCTCTCAAGAGCATAAGTATTCTACGGTGGGTGAACAAATTACTGTTGAGCAATTGACAGAATTGAGCATAGTTATGAGAATATCTAGGTATGATCGTGTATATAGGAATCACGTCCGAGACAAGTAGACCGACTCCTGCCTGCATCTACTACTATTACTCCACTCATCGACCGCTATCCAGCATGCATCTAGAGTATTAAGTTAAAAACAGAGTAACGCCTTAAGCAAGATGACATGATGTAGAGGGATAGTTTCATGCAATATGATAAAAAAAACCATCTTGTTATCCTTGATGGCAACAATACAATACGTGCCTTGCTGCCCCTTCTGTCACTAGGAAAGGACACCGCAAGATCGAACCCAAAGCTAAGCACTTCTCCCATCGCAAGAAAAACCAATCTAGTAGGCCAAACCAAACTGATAATTCGAAGAGACTTGCAAAGATAACCAATCATACATAAAAGAATTCAGAGAAGATTCAAATATTATTCATAGATAGACTAGATCATAAACCCACTATTCATCGGTCTCAACAAACACACCACAAAAAGAAGATTACATCGAATAGATCTCCACGAGAGAGGGGGAGAACATTGTATTGAGATCCAAAAAGAGAGAAGAAGTCATCTAGCTACTAACTATGGACCCGTAGGTCTGAAGTAAACTACTCACACTTCATCGGAGGGGCTTGGATGATGATGTAGAAGCCCTCCGTGATCGATGCCCCCTCCGGCGGAGCTCTGGAACAGACTCCAAGATGGGATCTCGTGGATACAGAAAGTTGCGCGCAGTGGAATTAGGTTTTTGGCTCCGTATCTGATCGTTTGGGGGTACGTAGGTATATATAGGAGGAAGGTGTACGTCGGTGGAGTTTCGAGGGGCCCACGAGGCAGGGGGCGCGCCCTATGTGGGGGGGGGGGCGCCCTCCACCCTCGTGACCGCCTCGTGGCTTTCTTGACGGAGGGTCCAAGTCTCCTGGGTCTTATCTGATGAGAAAATCGCGTTCTCGAAGGTTTCATTCCGTTTGGACTCCATTTGATATTTTGTTTCTCCGAAACACTGAACTAGGCAAAAACAACAATTCTGGGCTGGGCCTCCGGTTAATAGGTTAGTCTAAAAAATAATATAAAGTGGAAAATAAAGACCAATATAGTCCAAAACAGTAGGTAATATAGCATGGAGCAATCAAAAATTATAGATACGTTGGAGACGTGTCAAGCATCCCCAAGCTTAATTCCTGCTCGTCCTCGAGTAGGTAAATGATAAAAACAGAATTTTTGATGCGAAGTGCTACTTGGCATAATTTCAATGTAAATCTTATTAATTGTGGTATGAATATTCAGATTCAAAAGATTCAAGACAAAAGTTCAGGTTGACATAAAAATAATAATACTTCAAGCATACTAACAAAGCAATTATGTCTTCTCAAAATAACATGGCCAAAGAAAGCTATCCCTACAAAATCATATAGTCTGGCTATGCTCTATCTTCACCACACAAAGTATTTAAATCAAGCACAACCCCGATGACAAGCCAAGCAATTGTTTCATACTTTTGACATTTTGAAAACTTTTTCGATCTTCACGCAATACATGAGCGTGAGCCATGGATATAGCACTATATGTGGAATAGAATGGTGGTTGTGGAGAAGACAAAAAGAGGGGAAGATAGTCTCACGTCAACTAGGCGTATCAACGAGCTATGGAGATGCCCATCAATAGATATCAATGTGAGTGAGTAGGGATTGCCATGCAACAGATGCACTAGAGCTATAAGTATATGAAAGCTCAACAAAAGAAACTAAGTGGGTGTGCATCCAACTCGTTTGCTCATGAAGACCTAGGGCATTTTGAGGAAGCCCATCATTGGAATATACAAGCCAAGTTCTATAATGAAAAATTTCCACTAGTATATGAAAGTGACAGAATGAGAGACTCTCTATCATGAAGATCATGGTGCTACTTTGAAGCACAAGTGTGGTAAAAGGATAGTAACATTGTCCCTTCTCTCTTTTTCTCTCATTTTTTTGTTTGGGCCTTTTCCTTTTTTATGGCTTTTTTTATTTTTCGTCCGGAGTCTCATCCCGACTTGTGGGGGAATCATAGTCTCCATCATCCTTTCCTCACTTGGGACAATGCTCTAAAAATGATGATCATCACACTTTTTATTTTTCTTACAACTCAACAATTACAACTCAATACTTAGAACAAAATATGACTCTATATGAATGCCTCCGACGGTGTACCGGGATATGCAATGAATCAAGAGTGACATGTATGAAAGAATTATGAACGGTGGCTTTGCCACAAATACGATGTCAACTACATGATCATGCTAGCAATATGACAATGATGGAGCGTGTCATAATGAACGGAACAGTGGATAGTTGCATGGCAATATATCTCGGAATGGCTATGGAAATGCCATGACAGGTAGGTGTGGTGGCTGTTTTGAGTAAGGTATTTGGTGGGTGTATGATACCAGCGAAAAGTGCACGGTATTAGAGAGGCTAGCAATGATGGAAGGAAGGAAAATGCATATAATCCATGGACTCAACATTAGTCATAAAGAACTCATATACTTATTGCAAAAATCTAGAAGTAATCAAAGCAAAGTATTACACGCATGCTCCTAGGGGGATAGATTGGTAGCAAAAGACCATCGCTCGTCCCGACCGCCACTCATAAGGAAGACAATAAATAAATAAATCATGCTCCGACTTCATCACATAACGATTCACCATACGTGCATGCTACGGGAATCACAAACTTTAACACAAGCATTTCTCAAATTCACAACTACTCAACTAGCATGACTCTAATATCACCATCCTCATATCTCAAAACAATTATCAAGCATCAATTTTTTTCTTAGTATTCAACGTACTCAAAAGAAAGTTTTACAAGTCTTGAATACCAAGCATATTATTATTAAGCAAATTACCATGCTATTAAGACTCTCAAAATAATCTAAGTGAAGCATGAGAGATCAATAGTTTCTATAAAAAAATTCCACCACCGTGCTCTAAAACTTATAAGTGAAGCACTAGAGCAAAACTATAAAACTCAAAAGATATAAGTGAAGCACTAGAGTAAAACTATAGAGCTCAAAAGATATAAGTGAAGCACATAGAGTATTCTATCAAATTTCAAATTATGTATGGCTCTCTCAAAAGGTGTGTATAGAAAGGATGATTGTGGTAGACTAATAAGCAAATACTCGAATCATAAAAGACGCTCCAAGCAAAACACATATCACGTGGTGAATAAAAATATAGCTCCAACTAATGTTACCGATAGAAGTAGACGAAACAGGGGATGCCTTCCGGGGCATCCTCAAGCTTTGGCTTTTAGGTGTCCTTAGATTATCTTGGGGGTGCCATGGGCATCCCCAAGCTTAGTATCTTTCCACTCCTTGTTCCATAATCCATCAAATCTTTACCCAAAACTTGAAAACTTCACAACACAAAACTTAAAGTAGAAAATCTCGTGAGCTCCGTTAGCGAAAGAAAACAAAAGACCACTTCAAGGTACTGTAATGAACTCATTATTTATTTATATTGGTGTTAAACCTACTGTATTCCAACTTCTCTATGGTTTATAAACTATTTTACTAGCCATAGATTCATCAAAATAAGCAAACAACACACGAAAGACAGAATCTGTCAAAAATAGAACAGTCTGTAGTAATCTGTAGCTAGCGCAAGATCTGGAACCCCAAAAATTCTAAAATGAATTTCTGGATGTGAGGAATTTATCTATTAATCATCTGCAAAAATAATTAGCTAAATATCACTCTCCAAAAAAAATGACAGCAGTTCTCGTGAGCGCTAAAGTTTCTGTTTTTTACAGCAAGTTCAACAAGACTTTCCCCAAGTCTTCCCAACGGTTCTACTTGGCACAAACACTAATTAAACACAAAAAACACAACCAAAACAGAGGCTAAATAATTTATTTATTACTAAAAAGGAGCAAAAATCAAGGAATAAAAATAAAATTGGGTTGCCTCCCAACAAGCGCTATCGTTTAACGCCCCTAGCTAGGCATAACAAGTAAGAATAGATCTAGGTATTGCCATCTTTGGTAGGCAATCCATAAGTGGCTCTCATGATAGATTCATATGGTAATTTTATTTTATTTCTAGGGAAGTGTTCCATGCCCTTTTTTTAAT
Source organism: Triticum urartu (assembly GCF_003073215.2). Classification (NCBI taxonomy): domain Eukaryota; kingdom Viridiplantae; phylum Streptophyta; class Magnoliopsida; order Poales; family Poaceae; genus Triticum; species Triticum urartu. The sequence continues at coordinate 449,895,565 of NC_053024.1, read as the reverse complement.
GGAAATTGAAATCTAATATTCCCTTCCTTCATATCAATAATTGCACCAACCGTTCTAAGGAAAGGTCTACCGAGAATAATAGGGCAAGAAGGATTGCAATCTATATCAAGAACGATAAAATCTACGGGCACATAATTCCTATTTGCAACAATAAGAACATCATTAATTCTTACCATAGGTTTATTAATAGTGGAATTCGCAAGATGCAAGTTTAGAGAGCAATCATCAAAATCACGGAAATCTAGCAAATCACACAAAGTTTTGTGAGTAGTAGAGACACTAGCACCCAAATCACACAAAGCATAAAACTCATAATCTTTAATATTAATTTTAATAGTAGGTTCCCACTCATCATAAAGTTTTGTAGGGATAGAAACTTTCAACTCAAATTTTTCTTCATGAGATTGCATCAAGGCATCAATGATATGTTTGGTAAAGGCTTTATTTTGACTATAAGCATGAGGAGAATTTAGTAAGGATTGCAACAAGGAAATACAATCAATTAAAGAGCAATTTTCATAATTAAATTCCTTGAAATACAATATAGTGGGTTTAGCATCATCTAGGGTTTTATTTCTTTTAATCCCACTTTTATCAATTTCATCATCAAGATCTAAATACTCCGAATTTTTAGAACGCCTTCTAAGTAAAGGTGGATCATATTCAGTCCCATCATTATCAAAATTAATATTGCAAAACAAAGATTTAATAGGGGACACATCAATAACTTTTAGATCTTCATCTTGATTTTCATAAGAATCCGGTTTAGCGGCTATCTTATTGACTAAGGTAGCTTGCATATCCGAAATTTCAGCAGTTAATTTTTCAAGACGAGCAATTTGGGATCTTATACCATCAAATTCTTTAGACATATCATCGAGCTCTTTATTCATATAACTCATAAAACCTTTTTGTTCCTTAAGCTCATTTCTAAAGAAATTATTATGCTCAAATTGCAAAACCAAAAACTTCCTGACGTTGTTTTCAATCTCCTCTAACCTTTTAAGGTGAAGATCACCGAATCTAGGAAGAGCCATCGTGACAAACAAGCAATCCAACACACGCGCAAACAAAAGGCAAACAGGCAAAAAGAGGCAAATAGAGAAAGAGAGGGAGGATAGACAGAGAGAGGGCGAATAAAACGACAAGGGTGAAGTGGGGGAGAGGAAAACGAGAGGCAAATGGCAAATAATGTAATGTGGGAGATAGGGATTGTGATGGATACTTGGTATGTTCACTTTTGCGCAGACTCCCCGGCAACGGCGCCAGAAATTCTTCTTGTTACCTCTTGAGCACTGTGTTGGATTTCCTCGAAGAGGAGAAGATGATGCAACAAAGTAGCGTGAGTATTTCCCTCAGTTTTTGAGAACCAAGGTATCAATCCAGTAGGAGGCTACGCGTGAGTCCCTCGTACCTACACAAAAACAATAGCTCAACGCAACCAACGCGCTTAGGGGTTGTCAATCCCTTCACGGTCACTTACCAAAGTGAGATCTGATAGAGATGATAGATAATATTTTTTTGTATTTTTGGTATAGAGATGCAAAGTAAAAAGTAAAAGGGCAAAGTAAAAAAGCAAAGCAATAATAAAGTGATGGAGATTGATATGATGAGAAAGAGACCCGGGGGCCATAGGTTTCACTAGTGGCTTCTCTCAAGAGCATAAGTATTCTACGGTGGGTGAACAAATTACTGTTGGACAATTAACAGAATTGAGCATAGTTATGAGAATATCTAGGTATGATCATGTATATAGGCATCACGTCCGAGACAAGTAGACCGACTCCTGCCTGCATCTACTACTATTACTCCACTCATCGACCGCTATCCAGCATGCATCTAGAGTATTAAGTTAAAAACAGAGTAACGCCTTAAGCAAGATGACATGATGTAGAGGGATAGTTTCATGCAATATGATAAAAACCCCATCTTGTTATCCTCGATGGCAACAATACAATATGTGCCTTGCTGCCCCTTCTGTCACTGGGAAAGGACACCGCAAGATTGAACCCAAAGCTAAGCACTTCTCCCATTGCAAGAGTGAGATCTGATAGATATGATAAGATAATTTTTTGGTATTTTTATGATAAAAGATGCAAAGTAAAATAAAGGCAAAGTAAATAGCAAAGGAAATAACTAAGTAGTAGGAGATCAATATGATAAAGATAGACCCGGGGACCATAGGTTTCACTAGTGGCTTCCCTCGAGAGCATAAGTATTCTACGGTGGGTGAACAAATTACTATTGAGCAATTGACAGAATTGAGCATAGTAATGAGAATATCTAGGTATGATCATGTATATAGGCATCATGTCCGAGACAAGTAGACCGACTCCTGCCTGCATCTACTACTATTACTCCACTCATCGACCGCTATCCAGCATGCATCTAGAGTATTAAGTTAAAAACAGAGTAACGCCTTAAGCAAGATGACATGATGTAGAGGGATAGTTTCATGCAATATGATAAAAAAAACCATCTTGTTATCCTCGATGGAAACAATACAATACGTGCCTTGCTGCCCCTTCTGTCACTGGGAAAGGACACCGCAAGATCGAACCCAAAGCTAAGCACTTCTCCCATGGCAAGAAAAACCAATCTAGTAGGCCAAACCAAACTGATAATTCAAAGAGACTTGCAAAGATAACCAATCATACATAAAAGAATTCAGAGAAGATTCAAATATTATTCATAGATAGACTGGATCATAAACCCACAATTCATCGGTCTCAACAAACACACCGCAAATTAGGTTTTTGTCTCCGTATCTAATCGTTTGGGGGTACGCTGGTATATATAGGAGGAAGGAGTACGTCGGTGGAGCTTCGAGGGGCCCACGAGGCAGGGGGTGCGCCCTCCACCCTCGTGACCGCCTTGTGACTTTCTTGACGAAGGGTCCAAGTCTCCTGGGTCTTATCTGATGAAAAAATCGTGTTCCCGAAGGTTTCATGCCGTTTGGACTCCATTTGATATTATGTTTCTCCGAAACATTGAAATAGGCAAAAAACAACAATTCTGGGTTGGGCTTCCGATTAATAGATTAGTGCTAAAAATAATATAAATGTGGAAAATAAAGCCCAATATAGTCCAAAATAGTAGGTAATATAGCATGGAGCAATAAAAAATTATAGATACGTTGGAGACGTATCATAAAGCCTCTCGCGAGCAGGCCTTCTAGGTGCTGCCCACCCCATATGGAAAGCATAAGGAGCCATTGGGGGCTGCCCCCATCCTCCACTAAAGCCTCTCATGTAATATGGCGCATAGGAGGGTTGTGACATCCATGGTGTCGGTGCCCATGACCCATATGGCCTTGTATATCGTCGAAACTCTTGCTCCGGAGGCAATCTTGAACGCATTGAATGTGATGGCCGATTAGAGCTAGAACCGGCCGCTTGACTTGCATATTTGGATAGCAACATATCAAAAGTTGGCTTGATTCCCTTGTTCTTAGTCTCATTCTTTTTCCAATTGCCAACTTCTGAATTCTTGGGCTTGATCAATTTAACATGAGCATCCTCTTGTACTTGTGGTTGCCCCCCGAGTGTAGCATTTTTTATAGTGATCTTCAACACTTCCTTTCCATTGGGTTGCTTCTCAAGTACAATCTTTCTTCCCAAGACCTTGTCGCCCTCCTTGCTATTCCTGGGTTCACCAATAACAACATTATCTTTATTAGCAGATTCAGCTATGTTAGGCCGAATTAACATTTTCTTCCCTTCCAAGTCTATGGTGTTTATGGGGAAGGGCTGCTTATCAACTTGCATCTCAGCAAAATTCAATCGTCTGTCATTAATGGCCGATTGTATCTGTCGTTGAAAAACATTGCAATCGTTAGTAGCATGAGAAAATGAATTATGGTACTTGCAATAAGCACGCTGTTTCAGCTCCTCAAACGGCGGTATGGTGTGTGATATTCTAATCATCTTATCTTGCAAGAGAGCATCAAATATTTTATCACACTTTGATATATCAAAAGTAAACCTCATCTCCTCATCACGATTCTTGCGAATCGGCTTAAGAGCATTGCACATATAGGGTTTGGCCTTTGAGGACCAAACAAATTCAGTAGTATAGACATCAACCTCATCGTCCGAATTATCATCATTGTGTTCAACCATATGCATTCTAGGACGATCGATTGCAGACCTATGGACCTCTTTACTTCGACTCTCTTGGGCCAAAGCTTTTTGTAAGACTTGATTAATGCTCGAAAACTCATAACTTTCTAGCCTCTCTTTAACATGAGTTTTCAAACCATTAAGAACAAGATCTGCCAAGTCTCTCTCAGTTATCACTAAGCTATAACATCGGTTATTTATATCTCTAAACCTCTTGAAATAATCGGTGACCGATTCATCATGTTTCTGCCTAACCAATGTAAGATGTGACAACTTTAGCTCATTATCGCCGCTATAAAAGTGATCATGAAACTTTTGCTCTAATTGTGACCATAAGAGAATTGAGCCATGTGGTAAAGCAGCAAACCATGAAAATGCGGCACTAGTTAAAGATAATGGAAATAAACGCACTTTCAATTCTTCTATGGATCCTGCTTCACCCAACTGTGCTAGATACTGACTCACATGCTCCCAAGTTGCTTTCGTACCCTCACCACTAAATTTAACAAAATCAGGAACCTTATAACCTTGAGGGTAAGAAATTGCATCGAAGTGTTCATGATAAGGCTTTTGGTACACACGACTCTTTACTTTCGGCTCGTTTCCGAAAATTTCTAGAAACATCTTATGCAAATCCTCCCTTAATTTAGCTAAAATTGGATCCGAGGTAGATGAAGATGTTTGTGTCAATGGCATAGGAGCAACCTGAGTACTAGCTATTGGTGCAACTTGTGGGATGGGCGCCGAACCATAATTTAGCGGAAGACCAAACATGCTTGCGCCTATGGGTGGTGTGACAAAGTGATTCGGCGTTGATGCCGAATTGGGCACACTCATAATAGGATTAGGGTATGTAGGTGCATCCACAAGTTGGTTGGTTTGAGTAGGGTAAAAATTCAACGGCATATTATATTGTTGTTGCATAGGTGGTGCCGATGAAAGAGGTAAAATTAGACTAAATGACGGAGGCATATTTTTCTTGGCACTAGTATTTGCCACAAAAGAATTGTATGTCATCACATTACCCTTACTAACAAGACTTTCAATCCCAGCCACTTGCTCTGGAGAAAAAACTTTACTCACAGTGATTTCATCTTGTTCATCAATGAGAGGAGGGAAATTGACGTTTCCAACCGGAGTGATGTTGCCTTGACGGTCCTTCTTGAAACTTGAAAGAAACGCCTCCAAATCCTCCTCCTCGCGCTTCTTCTTGAGCGCCTCAAAAGCCTCTTCATGCTGCTTCTTGCGCGCTTCGTAGGCTTGGCGATGTTCATCCGATAGTTCATCAAGACCGGGCTTAATGATGTTATCGGCGTCAACTTCTGAGGGCTTGAGGAGATTTGACATGATTGATGATGATTCTTGAGCTTTCTTCCCCGGCGAAGTCGCCAAAAAGTGTGTTCGCACACGAACACGTCATCGTGTACCTCCAACACCGAGGGTGATGCACCGCAGCTCACCTCGAAGGAGACCCGTCCGGAAGCGTGGTACGCAAGCAATCCGGCGGGTGCTTTTCAGGACCCGAAACCCCATGCGCCCGGGAGGGACCCCGCCTGGACGTGTGGCGGCTATGGGCTGCCCTAGGTCGGTTCGCCCGCCCCTAGAGCCTCGAGGATCGCTGCCCTTCAACACGAAGAACGAACGAAGAACGAGAGAGAAAGAACAAATGGGGGATGTAAAACTAGGGTAAAAAGTAGATGTGTTTTGCGATTGTGTGTTGTTGTTCAATCGGCCGTCACCTCTCGTCTATATAAGAGGCGGATGGACTTTCCGTACAAGAAAAGGACTTGCCTTGTGGTCCAAATCATCAAAATCTGGCCAAATTCGGACTTCTCACGACTTCCGGCCCGGATGTCCGGCTCTAGGCCCGAATGATCCAGCCTAGCACAGTTTTCTGACAACAGCTTACTGTTTTGTCTCTAGAAACCACACACGACCTCGGATTTGGACATTTTTATATCCAAATCAACCGCCTCGACGAGACGCACAACTTTCATGTTGAACACTTTTCGATCTGAGGCCATCTTAGGGTGTTTCGGGTCGTTTTTTAAAGTCTTTAGTAGAAAAACTTATTCGGACGTCCAGATTCATGTCCGGATTATCCGAGCTTTACCCGGATGATCTGGCTTCACGGGGTCCGAAATTTATGGTTCTGTTGATTTAACCGGATGATAGCCTGGATGTTCGGGTCATTCATCCGGCCGAAGGCCGGATGGTCCGGATCCCGGCCCGGATGATCCGGCCAAATACTGTTGCAGCCCATTGTTTTGCCTGTAACTTTTGCATACGACGTCGGATGAGGACGATTTTTATATCGAAATCGTCTGTTTCAACGAGATGAAGAACTTTGTAGTTGAAAGTTTTTTTCATACAAGGCCATATTAATTAGGTTTCATGTCATTTTCTAATCTGATGTCAACATGGGTATCTTCAAAATTGTCATAACTTCCGCATCCGAGCTCCGTTTTGGACCATCTCTATATTTATTTCGATCGGCTTGAAGAGAGTCATCCAATGGTGACATGACATCATGAATTTGAACTCATCTTGCTACAGCCTCAAGTCACTCTTTGCGATCATGCCATTTTCTAGCGTCAACACAAACAATGCCTTGCTTGGGAGCCATCATGATAATTGACGAGTAGACTAGAAGTGAGACTCAATCCAATCCATATAAACTTGCTTGAATTTGAGCTTGATCTTGTGCTGTAGCAGAACTTTCCATGAAGTGAGACTTGGATTAATGCGTCTGAAGATCTTCTCATTTCTGTGCATCCAAACCTGCCATCATGCCATAATGATTAAGTTCAGGCCTACTTCCTTTGGCAATCCAGCAAGAGTTAACAATATATCGTTCAAAACACATGTATCTCTCTATTTGTGTTGAATAATCATTTCCCAGCAGCCGAGGGCAAAGGGGCAGTCCCAGAATAAGTATAAAGCAGTTTCCTCCACCTGATCATTGCAAAGCTCACATGCATAAGGTAGTTGGGAAGATTTCCTGTGCAATAGTTCTCTTGTGTTGACCCTATATGTAATAAGAGCCGGAAGAAGATCTTATATCTCAACATAACAGCAGCAGACCAAATCTTCTTGAAGATAGGGTGAGCATTCCCCCTTGAATCAGAAAATTGTATGCTTTAGATGGTAAAAAGGAGGAAGAGTTTAGACATATTTCCATTTGTCAGGGGAGCTGTTGGGGTTTACTTGATCTAGGTAGTTCTTGGCTTGATGAAACTGTGCAAAAGTTTGAGCTGACAATGGTCTGTGAAATAATTCTTGAAAAGAATCAGAGTCTGCAGCTTCTCTTACTGAGAGCAGTCCATTCAGATCAAAAGAGAACAACTCTGGGAACTGTTGTTTGAGTGCAGTATGAGCCCATTTATCATGGCAAAAAAGAGCTAAAGAACCTTGACCTACTATGCAGATTGCCATCTCTTTGAAGGTAGGAAGCAATTTAATGATGGATTTCCACCAAAATGAGCCCATAGGCCAGTCAGTGGGTGCATTGTTGCCATAGTAAGTATCCGAAATCAGATTAACCAAGAGAAAAAGGTTCTAAAAGCAATAAAAAGATAAAAATATAAATAAATTTAAAAGAAACAAGGAATTTTTCAAAAAGCAAATAAGAAAGAAATTATAAATAAAAAATGAAACAAGAAAAATGGTAAAAAATAAGATCAATGTCACGAGGACGCCGATTGTTGAAAATCACTTGCAAGAAGATAAAAAAGAAGCATAAAAAAAGAACACAAAAATAAAACCAGAAAAGCCAGGCTATCACACATCCATGCCCACGCCCAAGCGCACCCTAAAACAACTCGTCACCAAAAACACTGAAAGCAAACGATTGGACATGAGGGAAAAGCAAAACAAACAAAAGAAAACTAATAATTCTTTGTCGCTTTGAAGACATATAGTTGCATTCCGAGGCGACACTTGCAGTTGAGGTAGACTTGGCTAAGACTTGGCTAATTCTTGATAGGCTGGGAATGCAAATCCACATAAAATAGATAATTTTAGAATTAGATATTTTTTTTAGAACGAAGGCTCAAGTAGAGCCCGGCTTTGAATTAACAAAGCCATCAACCGGCCAGGATTACAACTCCAAATATACCACTCACCAACTAAAGCAAAGAAAACAAACAATAAAGATACATGGGCGCCAAGGAACAGCTCACAATGCACATACTACAAGCTAGTTAGAAAGATTGGCGTAAAGCATATAGCTTGGAGATGCCACTATCCTCTTGTACGCCGAAAAACCAAGGCGAAAGCGAAATCCTAATCAGGAGAGTGCACCGACGACGATGCAAGGCACGTCGTTGCCAAAACCTGTGCTTGAAGAAAGACACACCCATCCAGATCAATCGTCAAAGAAGGCCCCTGCCTCCTCGCCTGGCTCGAAGACGCCACACCGTTGAGCGAAGGACATGCTCACCCTAGAGCCTAGATGGATAGCCTCGAAGAAACCACTTGGGCGGAACCAGGCGTTCCTGACATGCCGACGACGACTCACCTAGAGCAGAGCAACCACCATATGCCAAAGTTCTGACTTGGAAGAGGGCGAGCGGTGAGAATGCACAATTGGGCAGCAGCGAGGGCCAAGACCAATTTGGGAGCTTCGGCTCGCTCGACGAGCTGAAGTGCAGCCACCGTAGTAGGGGAACCCTATCCCCTCCCGTCCTGGAAGATCCAAGGGCACCGGAGGAATAAACTGCAGCCCGACGAAGAGCACCATAACAACTTGACCCAGCACCAAGGAAGACACCGCCACCGCTGGACGCATGCTGCCATCGCCGATACACTCCACCTATACCACAACGAAGCCCACAACCCATCTTTGTTCCCAAAACAGCGCCTTCAGGAAGGTTACGGCGCCAAGGCCGTCGCCGCTGCCCAACAAAATTGAGGATTTCTCCCGGGAGACAAAAGGAAGGGGGAGGGGGAGCAAGACCTGAACGGCGCCTCCGGGAAGGTACGCGGCGCCCGCGGGCGTCGCCGCCGGCATGGCTGGCTGGGGTTTCCCCGGTCCTGCATCCTGACACCCACTCCCACCCGAGCAGACCGAGGCCCCTCGACGAGGCAGGCCGGATCTGGGAAGGGGAGGAGCTTGCTAGAGAAGAAGAGCAGTGGGGGCGGCCAGATCTGACGCAGCCGGAGCAAACGCTGCCGCCGCGCGCTGGCCCGCATTCTTCGGGGATCTTGCCGTCCACACGGCCGAGAACCGCCGACCTGCGCCCGCGCCACCGGATGCCGAAGCCGGCGATGCCTCACCAGCCGGGGCCGCCGTCCCAGATCCAGAGGCCTCCCACGGACGAGGCAAGGCGGCAAGGGCCCTGCCGCCACCTTCATCGACGGCGCGCCAAGCTTGCTCGGCATCAGCAGTCTCCGGCGGCGGCGTGGGGAGGGCGAGCAGGGGAGGGAGGCGGCGGGGGTAGGGTTTCGCCCCTCAGGTCGCCCGAGCGGGGCGACACGAGGGAGGGGAGGGTTTCTGTTCCACCGAATTAGATATTTCCATCTATACTTCTTTTAGACTGACATACTTAACACAAAGCCAACGCTAAAAAACTAGAAAAAAAAGATTTGGATGCTTGTTCTATACAAAAATGCGTGCGCGTACACACATCTCAAAAAAAGAAAATTCTGGTTCTAAAAAATGGATGCTGCACTAGAAAAAACTACATCCAAAAACTATACAATAAGGATCTAATCTATCAACAACAAGCACACATACGCACACGGATTCAAAAAACGAGGAGAAAAACTCAGAAAAGATGCTACTACAGTATACAAATTCTTTTCCTTTTTCTTAGAAAAGTATGCAGTTCTTTTTTTAGGGGAGTTCTTTTCCTAATCAGGGATCACTCTTACGCTTTATAAAAATTACAGGCCAAAGAAAAAAGACACACCCGTCACTCCCCTGATTAGCCCACCGACCAAAGCTGACAAAAATAAAATAAGACACGAAAGCAGCCCACTAGTCTGTCCATCTACACGGGCCAATTTATAATTAAAAGCAGATTGCACGCATCTAAAAGCATTAGTAGATCTAATGGTCTAGGAGTCGACTGATTTTTAGCAGCACCGAAATATTAAATTGAAGGGAAGAAAGAAAACAGATGAAATGATGCTCAATGGAACTTTTATGTTCGTCTCTTATTCTTTAATATGTTTTTTAACATCAGTACAAACGCAGGTGCTCTTGCATACGTGTATACACTCATCTCTATGAACGCACACACGCACACCCTACCCCTATAAGACCTCCGAGAGACTGAGCCGGCATGTCATCGTGAAATTTACGAAGTCACCGTAGGCGTCTCGTCGTCGACGGGAACGTCTCCTTCCAATAAAAGCGCTTCACCGGAAATCCTGAAATAAATCCAGGAATAATGCAAGCACCAAGATTTGAACCCTGGTGGGCTGAGGATACCACTGTTCCTCCGTATGTTTCATATAGAATAGTTCATTCCACATATTGCCAACTGTTTCGATGTACATTAGCTGATTTCACAATTAATTTAGGGGAACCTTTCCACTCGACGTGCCGGCCGAACACTGCGCCGGACGCGCGCGCCATTGGATCTGGCCTGATCGAATTGACCAAAGTGACACGCAACCACGCGTGGCTACTTTGAACGCGTCCTCATGCGGGCCCCATGAGAAAAGCGGTGGCGTCCTCACCACTACTCGTCCCTGGCGGCTGGAACCCTAGCTGCCACCAGGGGAGGCCAATTTTCCAACGCCGCTCTCCGGTGGCTCCCCTTCGCCAGCGACCTCGGTTGTCGGTGCCGAGGGGGGTCGCCGGATCCACATGTGTGGATCGCTTTTACTCTCTCGTAGTCTAGGTTTTTAGGTTGTTCATCGTCTTTGCTTCCGCGGCGACGATGACAATGCTGAATAAAGATTATTCAGATCCTTCCCTGACGAGGCCATCGGACCTATGGTTAGGGATGGATTTGGAAACCAGTCTGTTCAAACAAGGATGACGTGGCGGCGGCAGCATCCTCGTGGTGGACCTATGTCCTCGGGCTCCGCCGTTGCAACGGCGTTTGCTCTAGCGTCGACGCGGAGCTTGGGAGGTAGTCCAGGAGCAGATGCAGATTGTGGTCTGCATCGACGACATCTGGAAGACGGAGCATGTGTTGGGCTCATGGTTCGTGGATGGAAAATATGGTTTCCTCCTTCGACGTTTTAGTCGTGGTGGGGTGTCAGATCTGGAGTTCGATGGCGTGTCCGGGGTGTTGTCCCGATCTGATTCGTTCAACGGTAAGGGCTTCACTTTTGGTGAGCCACCTTGGAGGTTCGCAAATCTGCATATCAGCGATGGAGCCGCATCGAGCTCGGGTGAGGAAGTGATTCGTCATTCTTTTCTTCAGTGGCTGCCGTGGTGGTGCCGGAGGCAGGTGACGGGCGTTGGTGTCAAGCTCAGAGATGTTCTGCTATCTTTTCAGTTTTTTTATGTCGGTCTTTACGTGACTTGTACTTTGTTCTTTATGATACTAGATGATACCCCACACGTTGTTGCAGGAATATTTTGCAATATATTTTAATGTGATTCGTTGTATGAAACATGAATATTCGAAGTAATAATATAAAAAAACTAAAATTGAAAATACATATATTTTATTGTGTTAGATTACTATATAGTTATAAAATATTTATTAAATATAAATAAGATAATAGAATGAAAATTCCCATGTATGTTTGCATATTGAGATGAGTCATTTTTTTCAGGCGTGTTTCATGATGAAATGGCTTGCTTGCATGTTGAGAGACATATGGTAGTGGAGATGGGCCTTTCCTCATGCATGTTGTGATGATGTGGCATGCTCGCATGTTGAGAGAAATAGTTAGTGGGGGCTAGCTATTTAGATATAGAAGATGAATGAGACACGTATTACCATGAAAAAAAACCTTATCCGCTCCCATCCTCTTGCATCTTTTCCACCGCTCAACTCTCGCCGTCTTCTCTCTCTCCGTTTCTTTTCTCCACCATTACATCCACGAAGTGCGGAGCTGCGGTGATGCGCTGGAGCTGCAACCGACGGCGTGCTAGAGCAGCCATCGGCGGCGCATTCACTACAAAAAAATACACTTCCGCGATGATACGTGTTTGTCACAGTAGGTCGCGTTTTCTGTCATGCATGTACATCCATGACAAATTTATGATAGAATCAAGATAGTCATAGATGTGCTGTCGTAGAAGTGTTCCATGACATTGCCAAAATTATCATCACGGAAGTGTCCACTTCCATGACGATAAATCGCGCATCACAGAAGTGCTTTGTCAAGGGTGACTGACACGTGGCATCCACCGTAACGGAACGCCGTTAAGCTATCGGGTCGGATTTTGGATCCGATAACCCGTTAACAGCCACGGCCAATGCCGATTTTCCACGTGTAAAATTCTCATTGGCTGACGGATCCACGCGTCAGCTCCGCGTTGGCACAGGTGTCACTCATCCAACGGTCGAGATGGGCCTATGATATGTTGACACGTGGACCGGCCCAAAAGTGGCTCACAGAGATTAAATGGGCCGGCCCAACCGAAGGCCCATAAGATTTAGCGGACCATAATGGGCCGGCCCAGCTAAAGCCCACAAAATTTAGCGGACTATAATGGGCCGGCCCAGCTAAAGGCCCACATGATTTTGCAGACCATAATGGGCTGGCCCAGCTAAAGGCCCACAAGATTTTGCGGACGACAATGGGCCGGCCCAGCTAAAGGCCCACTAGATTCTGCCGACCATAATGGGCCAGCCCAGCTAAAGGCCCAACATTCTCTGTCAAATCGGCCCGTCAACGGCCTGTCCTAAACTTGTCATCAACGCGGCCCATGGTCACTTCTGGCCCGTTAACTGTCCGCTAAGTAATTGGGCCGAATTACGGCCCGGTGTATTTCCGGCCTGTTTAAGGTCGGGCTTCATTTGAGCCCATTTACAGGCCATCAAAACTTTCGGCCCATAAACGACCGTGAAGGATTTGGGTCATATTCGGCCATGTCTGACATTCGGCCTGTTAGAGGCCCACTATAGCTTTGGGCCACTTTCGGCCTGTTGTCATTTTCGGCCTGTTAACGCCGGACCTAAACCATGGGCCATATGTGGCCCAACGTCATATCGGGCCCATTAACGGCCCATATAAAAATGACGATAATCTAGAACGACCGAAGTTCCGGCCTGTTAAAGGCCCGTGTATTAGGTCGGCGCATTTACGGCCCGTCCAAATTTCGGCCTGTTAAAGTCTAGTGGGTTATTTAGCACAATCAGGGCCCAATCTCACTTTCGGTCTATTAAAGGCCCATGTATTTTATGGGCTCGAGATATTTACACCTGTAAACGGCCTATTTTTACTGAGGGCCCAAATTATGTTTAGGCCTGTTAAAGGCCCACTATGGGCACATGCCTACCAGAAAAATATGAAAGCTTATGCTGATTTAGGCCCAGATATTTTTAGTGGGCTACATGCCAATTTCGGCCCATAATCATTTTTAGCCCAATTGGAATGGGCCCGACGAATGTTGGCATGTTGGGCTCCTACGAAGCTTTAGGCCGAATACATTACTAAGATAAACCTACACTATACAAAAATAGCGTCGTAATTACTGCAGCCTCAGGCAGCATCATAAATATTGTATCACAACAAAATAAATTCCAACCATACAACAAAAGGCCTGTTGGCATAAAGTTTACAGTCCTTCCAGATAAAAGCACCATCAGATGTATAGAAGCACAGATCATTTGACCTGAGTGCTAAAGTTTCAGGCTGTAGAATCTGATGGAGCAGCACGATCTCCACCTTTTTTCCGCCATTGCTTTTGAACAACGAAGCGAATGTCTGATAGTCTGGTTTCAAAACCATTCATGTTTTGACGACATTTCTCAACCACTATTCTTGTTTCCGAAACAACGTCCACTAGGGATTGGACTTGTGTCTGGAGCACAGATATATCACTTTGTCTAGCAGGAAGATTTTGTTCAGTAGGCGATTTGGACGAGGTTACCTTGACAACCAACCCAGAATTAAGCAGGAAGGTGCTTTTTGCACTGTTAGTGGAGAGATACTGACGCACTGCAGCAAGAGGTGACATTGTGCCTGTAGTAGCGTCGTCACCTTCAGGTGGTTTTGGTTGTTCAATCATTTGTTCCATAGCTTCCTGAAAGTTTGAACTTGTAGATTAGTGTACCAGATAAGTTACTAATGAGACAAAAACAAACAAATTAGGTTAAACGTTTATACATAACTTATTTTGGTGAACTACTGTAATACATTAGCATGTATTGTAGTGCCAACTACATAATAAAATCACTTTCGGAACATATTTCCATGTAGCATGCCTACTGTATTGTCTATTTTCTCACATTCATTGACATCTAAGGAAAAAGAGACATGGTTTAAAGTAGGATGAACATAGTATGCCATCATTCATATCATGGGCAAACGGATATAAAACAAACAAGCTATTTTATCATTGTGTGCGCACGTGAACATAACAACTAGATTACAGATCAAGACCAAAAGAATATCCTTCATCTCTTTTAAACCATGTAAGGTGAAATGATACGTTAAGACAACTGTGAATAAAAGTGAACAGAGTAACTGACATTGGCTGCAAACCAAGTAGTTAAATGAACACATCACAGTACCAATCAGTTCAAGGCAGGAGGAGTAAGGACTTACAATAGCGGCCTGAACTGGTGTACTCATGCCCTTCATCTTGCTGGTGTGGCAATCCTTGAAGATTTTCACTGCATTCGGTTCAAGTTCTTTTTGGTCTGCATGGGATTTCCTCTGTATTTGGAACAAGTCAATATAGATACGATAATATGGCACACAAAAAAGAAGGAAGTAGCAGCTATTTACAAGAGCCTCGCAGTGCGCAATATAGCTACGAGATCCTGTGGTCTGTTGGAATTTCACTTTAGAACGGTTGGTTTTGTTCTTCAAACAGTTAGCCTAGAAGAAGATACACTTGTAAGGCACATACATAAATACAAGTTCAATATGTGGTCTGATCAAATACATATAGCCTACATGATACTTTGGATCAGACCAGTGTTTAACGAGGGCTGCCCAGTCTTCATCTGTAAAATATTCCACTGGAGATGTTTGGGCGATTTCATTGTTAGCCTTGCCTTCAAAGTGATTCTAAGGTGGTACCGATACTGTCGCAGAGCAGACTGAAAAACATGAGTGCATGCTTGTCTAGTTGCATCATCTTTCGGATCCAACTTGAACCTCATCTGTTAAAAAAAGAATGTAAGTCTTATTAGGGGGAAGCTAGAAAGTATGGGACAGAGCAAGATAATATTACTAATTGCGATGAATAACATTACTTACGGATAAATGGTCAAGGAAGGTGTTAAACTGGGTATTGTCTTTCTCATTCCTGTACTGGATACACGTTGGGAGGATACGTGCATGACACCTAACGGCAACGGCTGCCTCTGATACTAACTTGGCTGACTCTGTAGCATCACGTGGCCTTTTTAAACCTGCCTCAAAATGGATCTCCATTCTTCCTCCTTTAGATTTTGTTAATCTGTCAAGCATTATCCCTGATGTCTGTTTCCGCTTGCGCCGTGATGCTAGTTCAACAACGAATATGGAAAGTGTTAGTGTACATCAAACTGTGAGAGTACATATAAAGGAGCATGCAACTGCAACTTGACTCGGTCAGGTACCGTCTTGGTGTTGATGCTCATGAGGTTCATCTAATCTTGCCAAGTCCTGTTGTGTCAACAGTGCTTCGGAAGTAGTGTTAGGTGTGAAGGCAGTTTGGGAACTGGGCAGTTCCGGAGCAAACGAACGAGTAACTGGTTGAGATGCTGGTACAGTTGAAGCAGATGCTGCAGCTGGTGGAGCAGGTGATACTGTATTTGTAGATTTAGCCGGTGGACCTGGACCTTCTACTGCACTATAAGTACCAGCAGAATCTCGACGGCAGAACCTTTTCCGTTTCACCTGACGAGTAACAACACTCCCTACTATATTATTTTCCTTGCTCTTTTTTGACTTTGCCATGTCAAGCTGTACCCACAACAAAAAAGAATAAAATCACTCTTCAGAACTCATTGATGCATGATACAGACAAGCAATACTTTGATGTAAGACAACCGTATGAGGATGGAATATGTAAGAAAAACAGGACATCATGGCATATTCACAGCTACGATGTGCAAACTAAGCAGAAGGATTTTCAAGAAAATAGAAGTAATGCAAGCTAGACACCATATGAAAGATGCAACCAATATTACTCTGCCAAGTTAAAAGTGTCTTGTCATAAGTGGCAATTCGAAAAATTAGAAGCAGCAGAACGTAGAAATCAATGCAAGACGTAACCACTATCAAACTGCCATGTTAGAAGCGTCCAATCATGAGTGACTGATGCAGGATACACAACAGCAGTACTTTGATGTAAGAACATGGTATGATAGATAGATGCAGTGTATTCTAGACACAGAAAGCCATGTCATATGCACATGTATAACGTATAAACTCAGTAGGTGCAATTTAATCAAAATAGAAGAAATACAGACTAGACAACATATGCAACATGAAACCAATTATCACACTGTCAACTTAGAGCAAGCACCTGCGATGGTGGAGTACGGGAGATGAACTCATCATGTAGACTTGGGACTTCAACTTCATTAGCAGTAGCAGTGGCAAATCTAGAGAGTCTCTGTTTGCGTCAGTGCAGAGGACCACCAACATCCCCTAACTTACTCTTTTCCTTCCTATTTTCTGATATTGCCTTATGAAGTCAAAACCACAAGAAGATGAATAAAATTAGCTCTGCATAACTGGTTGATGCATGATACAGACGAACACTACTTTGATGTAAGGCAAGAGCGGGATAGGAGAATGGAATATATACAAAAAAGATAGCATTTCATATTCACACGTACGATAGGAGGATGGAATATGTATGAAAAAACAGTAAGCGGAAGGCATTTCAACAAAATTAGAAGAAATGAAAGCTAGGCACCATATGAGCATGCAACCAATATCACTCTATCAGGTAAAAAGTGTCTCGTCGTAAGAGCCATTTCAAGAAATTAGAAGCAGTACAAGCTAGAAGACAATGCAAGATGCAACCTACATCACAGTCCCAAGTTAAATGTCTCTTATGGGTAAGTGATCGTTGCAGGTATAAGTTGTAAGCTACGCAGATGCAATTCAACATAATCAGAAGCAATACAAACTAGACATCATACGAAAAACGCAACCACGTATAACAGTTCCAAGTAAGAGCAAGCACCTGTGCTGATGGAGTAGGGGAGATGTGCTCATCATGTACACGTATGTTCTAGAAACAGGAACGCGTTTCATATTCACAGGCATTATGTGTAAAGTAAGCAGATGCAATTCAAGTTAGAAGCAATACAAGCTAGACATCATACGCAACATGCAACCACATATAATAGTGTCAAGTTAGAGCAAGCACCTGTGATGGTGGAGTAGGGGAGATGTGCTCATCATCTACACAGCTATGTTGACTGTCCAGCCTTGTGTTGTCTTGCGAATCTTGTTGGGAGGATGGCGGAGTAGAATCTATAGAGACCCCCTATTTGAGTTGCTCCGAAGGACCATCATCATCCACTGACGGACTAATTTCCTTCAGCTGTAATGGTTTTGCATTGTGAAGTCAAACCGATAAGAAAAAGGAATAAAATTCGCTCTTCAAAACTCATTCATGCATGATACTGACGAACACTACTCGGATGAAAGGCAAACACATGATGCGAGGATGGAATATGTATGAAAAACAGGATGGTGTGACATATTCACACCTATGATGTGGTAACTAAGCAGAAGGCATTTCAACAAATTAGAAGCACTGCAAGCTAGACACCATATGAAAGATGCAACCAATATCACTCTGGCAAGTTCAAACTGTATGGCGTTTCAACAAATTAGAAGCAGTACATGCTAGAAATCATATGCAAGACACAACCAATATCACAGTGGCGACTTAAAGGTGCCTTATCATAAGTGACTGATGCGGGATATGCAAGAATAGTAGTCTGATGTAGAAACAGGAACACATGTCATATTCACATGCATTATGTGTAAAGTAAGCAGATGCAATTCAACAAAGTTAGAAGCAATACAAGCTAGACATCATACGCAACATGCAACCACATATAATAGTGCCAAGTTAGAGCAAGCACCTGTGATGGTGGATTAGGGGAGATGTGCTCATCATCTACACAGCTACGTTGACTGTCTAGCCTTGCGTTGTCTTGCAAATCTTGTTGGGAGGATGGTGGAGTAGAATCTGTAGAGAACCTCCGTTTCAGTTGCTCGGAAGGACCACCATCATCCAATGCCTTGCCAATTTCCTTCAGCTTTATTGATTTTGCATTGTGAGGTCATACCGACAAGAAAAAGGAATATCATTCGCTCTTCAGAACTCATTCATGCATGATACTGACGAACACTACTCTGATGAAAGGCAAAGTCATGATACGAGGATGGAATATGTACGAAAAAATGGACGGCTTGACATATTCACACCTATGATGTGGTAACTAAGCAGAAGGCACTTCAACAAATTAGAAACACTACAAGACACCATATGGAAGGTGCAGTCAATATCACTCTGGCAAGTTAAAACTGTCTCGTCATAGGTGGCGTTCATCAAACTAGAAGCAATACATGCTAGAAATCATATTCAAGACGCAAACCAATATCACATTGCCAACTTAAAGGTGTCCCATCATAAGTGACTGATGCAGGATACACAAGAAGAGTAGTTTCATGTAAGAACATGGTGTGATAGACAGATATAGTATGTACCAAAAACAGGAAAGCGTGTCATATTCACATGTATCATGTGTAAGCTAAGCAGATGCAGTTTACACTAATTAGGAACAATACGAGCTAGACACCATATGCAACATGCAACCAGATATCGCACTGCCAAGTTAGAGCAAGCACCTTGGATGGTGGAGTAGGGGAGCGGAGACTTGGACCTTGTAATGCACTATCAGTACAAGGAGAATCGGTACAGATGCTTCGTTTACGTTGCTGCAGAGGACCACCATCATCGCCTTCCTTACTCTTTTCCTTCCTCTTTCTTGATTTTGCCTTGTCAAGTCAAACCCACAAGAAAAAAGAATAAAATTTGCTCTTCAGAACTCATTGATGCATGATACTGACGAACACTACTTTCATGTAAGGCAGCCGCATGATAGGAGGATGGAATATATATGAAAAACAGGACGGCGTGACATATTGACATGTATGATGTATAAAGTGTAAACTAAGCACAAGGTGCTTGAACTTGTTAGAATCGATGCAATCTAGAAACCATATGAAAGATGAAACCAATATCACTCTGCTAAATTAAAAGGGTGCCCTAACAAATGTATTTGACCAAATTAGAAGCAATACATGGCAACAGGCTAGAAATAATATGCAATATGCAACGAATAAAGGTGACTCATCGTAAGTGATTGATGCGGGATACAGAAGAGAGGTAGTTTTCATGTAAGAACAAGGTTAGCACATAGATGTAGTGTGTACCAAAAATAGGAAGGCATGTCATATTCACAGGTATAGTGTGTAAACTAAGCAGATGCAATTACCCTAATTAGAAGCATTACAAGCTAGACACCGTATGCAACATGCAACCACATATCACACTGCGAAGTTAGAGCAAGCACCTGTGATGGTGGTGTAGGGGAAGTGCGGTCTTCAGGTACAGAGGTACGTTCAATATCTTCATTTAGGCTTGCTGTTTCTTGAGAATCATGTGGAGAGGATGAAATTGCATTCTTTATAAGAGTATTGCGTCTCATATTAACCCACGCGCGTGACTGTCTCATCATAAGCGATAGACGCAGGATACACAAGAACAATAGTTTGATGTAAGAACATGGTGTGATAGGCAGATGTAGTATGTACCAAAAACAGGAAGGCGTGTCATATTCACATGTATAATGTGTAAGCTAAGGAGATGCAATTTAACAAATTAGGAGCATTGATGAGGGATACACAAGAAAAGTGCTTTATCATAAGATATAGGATGTACCAAAAACAGGAAAGCGTGTCATATTCACATGTATCATGTGTAAGCTAAGCAGATGCAGTTTACACTAATTAGGAGCAATACGAGCTAGACACCATATGCAACATGCAACCAGATATCACACTGCCAAGTTAGAGCAAGCACCTTGGATGGTGGAGTAGGGGAGCGGAGACTTGGACCTTGTAATGCACTATCAGTACTAGGAGAATCAGTACAAATGCTCCGTTTACGTTGTTGCAGAGGACCACCATCATCGCCTTCCTTACTCTTTTCCTTCCTCTTTCTTGATTTTGCGTTGTCAAGTCAAACCCACAAGAAAAAGGAATAAAATTTGCTCTTCAGAACTCATTGATGCATGATACTGACGAACACTACTTTCGTGTAAGACGAACACTACATATCACACTGCCAAGTAATAGCAAGCACCTGCGATGGTGGTGTGGGGGAATTGCGGTGATCAACTAGAGAGCTACGTTGACTATCTTCATTTAGCCTTGCAGCTTCTTGAGAATCATGTGGGGAGGATGACACTGCACTCTTTAAACAAGTATGGCGTCTCACAGAAACCCACCCGGGTGACTGTCTCATCATAAGTGATTGACGAGGGATACAAAAGAGCATTAGTTTGATGTACGAATATGGTTAATGGACATATGTAGTATGTATCAAAAACAGGAAGGCATGTCATTATCAAAGGTATAATGTGTAAAGTAAGCAGATGCAATTTAACCAAATTGGAAGCAATACAAGCTAGACACCATATGCAACATGCAACCACATTTGACAGCGCGAAGTTAAAGCAAGCACTTGGGATGGTTGTGTGTGGCAATTGAGATCATCAACTACAGAGCTAAGTTTACCGTCTCCAACTGCTGACACTGCACCCGTTAGAGCGCTGGAACGCTTAGTGCTTATCTCCGAATTACACTGGAGCGACTTCTGTCTTTTCTTTTCTGCATTCATCAACACTGCGTCAGAGTCTGAAATACCCATGCATAAAAAAACAATAGTGTGAGTATGGGTGAAGTGTGTGCATAATTAGTACAATGTAAAGGTAGCAGATAGCAGGTCGGTGAGAAATAAATGATGGGACACATATGATAGCTCTACAACATGCATGTCACACTAAATTACTACAGGATTCTATGAAAATAATAGTCGACTGAAAGCAAATAGGTTAGTCCATTTTTTTGCACCGTCCGATGTACAAGGAACGGGCAGATCGTCTTCATCTACCTCCAGCGAGTCAGTGTTGACGATCTTCCTCGAAACCCCAGTGACCACCGGCCCAGTATTCCTCCCCTGCCTGCGCCCTCCCCTCGACCTCACCGCACCGCCGTGCTTGGCACCTCCCCCCGGCCATCCATTCAAGCCCCGCCGACCTCCAGATCGGGCGCAAGCAGCTCCTGCACCCCACACCCCTATGATAGACACCGATGCGCCGCTTCCCCGGGGAACAGGCGGACTAGGTGCTCCGCGCGCCTAAGCGGGTGCTGCTTCTTTTAATTGCGGTTCGACTGACCCTGAATTGAAATCCAGGCGGGCTACTGACCTCTAGCAATGGTGAAATAGTAAAGGGAGGAAACCTTATGCATTTAGTATCACGAAGAAGATGCAGTAAGAAGCGCTCAACTAGTTTCTTTCGTGGGATGAATACGGTGTGAGCGGAGAAGTAACATTTGCACGAATAAGGGAAGAGGAGTACCTCTTTCTGCTGGCAGTGCTGTGTCCTCCTTCTGTTTTCCAACGATCTTCTTGTTGTTCGTCGGAAACCAGAAGTTGTGGAGGACGGTGCAGCCTTGGACGAACCCATGGCCAAGTTGTTGAGTGTGGTGCGGTGGCCGTCTGTCGGTGGCGGGGAAGCAGATCCGAGGCGGCGAACGACGGCATAGCGGGAACAACTCCGGTGCGGTGGACGGTTGCGACAGTGGAGCCGCAATAGTGAGGTGCAGGACAGCATGGTCGGAGTGGTTCTGGTACGGCGCACATCGGCGTCAGCGTCGTGGAGGCAGCTCTGCCTCGGCTTCAGCTGCTAAGTCCTTGAGAGCATTGCGGTTGCGGTTGCGTTGGACGACGACGTCGGGGTACCGGCTCCGGCGTGATGGAGGAGGGCGGCGGTGGATTGACCGCTATGGGGTGGAGGACGGAGGAGGCTGGGGTTTCGTGGCTGGTGGAGAGGGCGTTTTCGCGCCCACGGAGTATGAATGGGGAAACGGAGGGAGGCGGGGAACTAAGGGGGAACAATGTTTCGGTTTGAGATGCGCTTGTTTGAAATTTGGGGAAAGTTACAAACTTTCCCCCCATCTAAAATTTCGGACATATTGCGGGTTGGGGGTAGGACAGTCATGTCAGGTGTCCCAAATGTGGGCGGGATAGATTTCGGCCAAGCGCATGGGTAGGCGCCCACGGCGTATGAATGCTTCTCTGGCGTCTTGGTGAAGTTACAAACCTACCCCGGTTTAGACCTTTGGACATCGGGCCGATAGGCTACACGGGCCAGAGTCAGGACAGTAATTTCCTACCACCAAAACATTAGTCTCGCGCGGTTTCGGGTGACCAGAGGCCTATTTGGCGCTTCGTTCAGGGCCTCTTTGATTCACAGGATTGTCAAAATGAAGGAATAGGAAAAATGCAGGAATAGGGTGACATGTCCCATAGTATCCTACAGGATTTGAAAGGATGTTTGATAGCATTAGGAAAAACAAAGGAATTCTACAAAGAGGTTTGAGTGGATGGAAATTTTCCTCCAAAATGTAGTACAAATGGATCATATGGAAAAATTCCTAAGGATGCCAATCCTACGAATCAAACGAGCATCACAGGAAAAATTCCTAAGGGTTTAAATCCTCCAAAAATCCTATGCAATTCCTTTGAATCAAAGGAGCCCTCAATATTTGGGAGCAGAAGCATTTAACGTTTTCGGTTCTCTTGAATTGAACTTTCAGGATTTGTCAAACTTCACAAATCTTTACTCTTGAAAATCCTAAAGCTACGATTATTTTGGAATGGAGGGGGTACATTTGAATATACATTGTACACGAGTATATATTAAAAAATATGCAACTTACCTCAGTTCATGCATGGTTCCAGATATAATCTCCTTGGTTGCAAAAAAAAGTTAGATATGCATATGAATATATATATCATGTTCAAACTCACAACAAAGATTGATGCCCCCCTTTACATCTGATTTACAAATGCCATTATCTTGGGTTCAAATAGATGAATGCACTTCCTATGAATTCGAATCTTTGAAACCCCCTTTATGTTGAATTCGACATGTATTCTATTTCGTAGCTAGCAATTTGGAATGTATCCATGCAAGTGACAAATGTATAAAGTGCTTCACACTAACAACATGGAGTGCACTAATTAATGTTTATATATGAATTGCAAAAGCATCCATTGCCTGTATTTCAAACTGCTCTCACTCTATGGATCGATAATATGAAATAAACACATGCACATGCTAGAATTCAATTGCAGTTGAAGAAAGAGCCTACTCCTGGTACTGTATATTAGTGATAGGGATGTGTACAAAGTACACGTGAATACCAGGCATTGTGTGTGTGTATACTATCGATGAACTAGCCCCCAAGCTTGTATAATATACTAAGGGCCTAGGGTTACAAATCATATATAGTCGACTTATCACGAGTGGGGATAGAGTCCTCCGCGACTTTGGTAGCTTCGTGTTGTACGCCGAGTCCTCCACATGGGTCTTCGTATAACACGTCTCGGTCCAACCTATATGTGGCGCAGGATGGAACCGACCCATGAGTCTTCATGTTGACCCACCACAACTAGAAATGATGTGCCCACCACACCACACACGCAATCGGCCACTAAGAAAATAAGCATATACAATAGAACAACGGTATCTAGCTCACGATACGTCTCCATATTTTGTTGATGACACTAACGGACTTTGCATTTGATGTGTGCTCCGTATTTTTTTGACAACACTTACGGTCATTGTATTTGAAGCGAAAGCACGATATGGTCACTGGACTTCAGAATAAGCTCATCACGGTCACCACATACATTTTGTCGTGCTAACCAACATGTGGTTGGATGGTTAGAGGACAGTGGTTTCTCGAGCCCACCAAGGTTAAAGTCCCGGTGCTCGCATTTATCTTGTGTTAATTTCAGTATTTTCCGGCAACGTACGTTTAGTGGGAGGAGACGTTCCACTCGACTACGAGGCACCTATGGTGACTTCGTAAAATCTCAAGATCATATATGCTGGCCCACTCTCTCCAAGGTGCTCATAGGGGTAGGGTTCACGTGTGTGCGCTTATAGCGGTGAGTGCTTGCGCGTATATATGATCCCTTGCGTCTGTACCGTGTTAAACAAATACATATCATGATTATACGATCACTGGCTCACTCGTACAACTCCGTATTTTGTTGATGACACAATCAATTGACCAGTCAAACATTCCACGCGGTGCAACTAGTGTTGCACCATCGGGGCGCGTAACCGTGGGGCCCACCTGTCAGCCCGTATATGAAAGAAAGAAATGGTAGTTTGAGTCTGTACTGTGTTAATAAAATAGGAGTACATTTTAGGGTGATCATACGGTCACTGGCTCACCATACAGCTCCGTAATTTGTTGATAACACGATCAATTGACCAGTCAAACGGTCCACATTCAGCAGCGCACATTACCATAGGGCCCACCCGTCAGCGCTTATATGAAGGACAAAAATGGTAATAAATGAGTGGTTTCGGCGAGGGCGGGCCGGCCGCGGGCGGCGGGGGCTGGCGGTTCAGCCGGTGGTGGCTGGCAGCTCAGGGGGGTGGAGTTTGATGATAAACTGGAGGCCCTTGATTTCGTATCCAACGGCTGGAAAATCTAATGACCAGAGATGAAAAAGTCAGTCGACTGACGTGTAGCCTCACCCTGCACATACACATGCACGCACGCAAGATAGGCACGCAGGACATGCACGCATGTAGGCGTGCAACACTGACACGTACACACGCACGCATGCTGGCGTGCAACACTGACACGTACACATGCACTCACGAACACACGCACGTACGCACCCATGCATGCAACACTGAAACGTACCCTTGCACGCACGCAACACTCGCACGCCTACATGCACACAGCACACGACGCAAGAGACACGTTCAACCTATACGTGCATGCACCCTTTGTTAAGGACATGGATTGTTACGGGTATTAATCAATCTTATCTGTGATACACATAACATTGATGTTTGCAGCGGTCTTTATGAATCATAACGTATCGAACGGGCTATCAACATAGTAGGCTTATCTACATGAAAAAGATGACGTCACACTCAATGAACAATCATCGGTTTATGAAATGCCCGCTTCTGACCGCCCTGGCCCACCAAAGGTTCCTTTGCTGTGCGCTGCCTGCGTTGGGTCACTGACATGCATGCCATGCACCCAAAGAGCCCACATGTCAGTGGAATAACGACGCGGTGTCCTAGGTCAGAGTCGAGGGCGTCACTCGCGGCACGCCCGGCTGAACACGCCTCCGTGCCGCATTCAAACGCCTCCATGAAACCCACCCGTGTGGAAGCCGAGAAACCCACTCTGGACACACGTCCGTTCATGACTGGGCCGCTCCCCTATCTCCTCCACCATTTTGTCCACTCTTACAATGGCTTACGAAGAGTAGTTATTCCGCATCCAAGCCGGCTGGGTAGCCCGCCGGATACGAGCTATGCAGCTCGCTGATCCACCTCCCTCCCCTCGCCCGACGGAGCCAGTTGCCTCCCCAAGCCGTGGAATTTTGCCATGTGTTGTTTTCATGGACTAGCAAGATGCCCGTGCATTGCACGGAACATCAACATGCATTTTTTACAAACTCCCGCATGCATGCAACGGATAATTAATGTCCTCCTTTGCTAGTACCACGAGGCAAACACCATTAATATTGCATCGATTATTGTTAGTGGCCTTGTATATCTGCAAATTGTAATTTTGATAGTGGCCCCTTGTATATAAAAATGGAGGGAGAAAGATGAGAGATAAGGTGAGGAGGAGTGGGGCGTGGTGGTGATTGGTGGTCGGACTGGGCGGAGGCATGGGGATGGACGGCGCATTATGTCTAGGTTTGTATCTCTCTCACACATACCCACGTAGGTGGGGGGCGTGCACGAAGAGAAGAGGTGCACGCACGGCGCACGTACTCCCGTCTCTTTCCCAACCACACCCGCGCGGGTACACGGTGGAGCTCATTTCTGTACAAAAAAGGCAGCCCACGTGGTAATTTGGCACGTGTACTGGTTGTCCACTTGGTGGAGGGAGGATCGTCTACCACGGGTGAACAAACAAATTGCGACTTGACGCGTTATGTTAAATTAAAAAAAGAGGCAAACCATGTGGGGCCTACCTTAGAGGCAAGGCTCTATACACTGGAGTACTTTTGATGTGTACCGTCAACTCGTAGAACGAGGAGAAGCTTGCTTAGTACGCCGTCTCCCCCGCCCACGGGCGTGATGGCTCGCGGGATGAGGTAAGCTTGCTTACTAGTACGCCTTACGCCCGCTCCCTTGCCCACGCGCGTGGTGGCTCGCAGCACGAGGAGAAAATTTTACTACTCCCTCCGTTTACTCCTCGTCCCTACTACGTACTTTGGTTAGTACTCCCTCCATTTACTTATACCAGGCCACTATAAAAAAAACATTTGGCATCTATACAAGGCCACAAATAGTAATTGAGACAAAAGTTGCTAGTCCCTCCTTTCCAGTTTATGGCTCAATTTCAAAATCTCTCCAACCAAGGTAGACGGTGAGTGGTCGAATTAATTTCGTATTTTGCACAAGTAATTAGTACGCTCGTTTTTCTCAAGAAGTTATGTTTACCGAGGCATTAATTAGAAAAAATGCATGAATGACCACTAAATTTCCATGAACTTGTACATGCATTGGTTAGTTTCCTCTTGACACTGCTTGCGTCGGGTGATCTAACGCACATCGAAATCCAACATGTAATGGTACTACTACTAGTATAGTAGAATTGAGACTTATCAAACGGAAAAACGAATGTTTTTTAGATGAGCCCTATAAACCCTAGCGGGTACGTACTACGTAAAAACTGCTTTTTCCAAAACTAAGTCGCTCCCTTTCATGAATTCTGTAGTATACTCCTCCGTCAATGCTCCCTTTCATGAATTCTGTACTTCCTGTCGCCGACATGTGGGACATATAGCAAACGGGTCGACGTGTCAAGCACCAAATAACAGTGCAGAACAGCAGGGGGGACGCACCCCACTCGTACCGGCCCAGTAGTAGTAATGAGCAATGAGACGTCAAATCACAATGCCGCACTTTCCCAGACGGACGAAGCAACCATTATTTCACACTTCGGTTCGCCATAATCTCAAACCACGTACTAGTATTGCTTCTGCCTCAAGAGGGACACGCGCATCGCCTTGGTACATCATGACACGTGGGACCGCATGAAAATCCATGCTCCCCCGCCGATCGCCCGGTAAAATCACCTCATTTTTACTATACTTCCTCCGTATCGATTTACTACATGGCATGCACGTCGTTCTAGGTTGAGAATTTAACTGGCTATATATGTGATGAACAGTACTCTAGCCTTTTAAAAAATGTATACTTTTGTACAGCAGTAGTATCGATGGATTGCACCATGGAGCAAAAATTGAAATTAAAAAAGGTGGTACATATAGAGAGCGCTCGTCGCCAAATTATGCATATAGTACTATTAAAAAGGCTAGTCACAATAATGTTGTCCAGCACAACCCACCCCTCAAATAAAACTAAGAGGGTGCTTGGATACATTTTAGTCTCATGACTAAAAGTAGTGGGACTAAAACATGCTAGCCTCACCCATACTTGGATCCAAATACTAAAAAGGCTAAAATTAAGTTAATGAGCATTTATTATCCTCCAAACCCTCCAATCCAGAACTCGCATGTGTTAAAGGAGAGGAGTTAAATGAGTAGAGAGAGGAATAATCCACATTTTAGTAGGGGTACCCCTGACTAAAATTTTTTAGTCTCAAGACTAGTTTTAGCCCCTCTTTAGGCTGGTCGTAATGGTAGTATCATAACTAGTATCATGCATGTCAACTAGGCAATTTTGATGAGGTGTCATAGTATTAAATGAAAAAAGAGAGGGTGGAGTATCATATCATGATACCGTATCATAATAAATGCTATGCTACTTTGTGTCATGCATGGCAATAAATAGAGTACTACATGATACTAATATGTGATACTATGCATTAGGGAGGTAGTATCATACACTAGTATCATATGCATGATACTAGTATATGATACTCCCTATTACAACCAGCCTTAGTCAGGGGTGCTTGGAACTTTATCCTCTTAAAGAGACTATTTTTAGTCAGACTAAAATAAGTCCATTGGATCCAAGCACCCTCTAAGCATCCTGGAATTCTTTGACAAAACTAAGCACCCTGAAATTCTTTGACAACTAAACTGCTGGCTATATGATGTTGGCCATATATATTGTACGTATATAATGTGAAGAAACGAGTGGTAGTACTATACCAACTAAAAGATGAAATGTAAGAAATACTAGTATGTACGTACTGAAGAGTTAAAGTAACGAGAAGAAACATAACATAGTTCTGCTAGGGGCTCAGCACAACACACCCCTCAAATTAAATTAAGCACACCTGAAATTAAACTTTGCAACTTTTTCCGTAGACACTGCATTAGAACCACCATGAGCAACGACACTGCCACCTTACTCGGAGTCCTCGTTCACATCCTCGACTTCGTCCTTGTCCCTCTTCCTCTTGGCTGATACTTCTTTGCTTGAACCGCACACTTGGCTGTTGCTCTTCATCCAACCCTTGTAGATATTGAAGCAAAGGTAGCCATCCATTGCAGCGTAGTGGATGTGGTCTATATCTAGTACATTCCGCTGCCATGCATGACGATGAAACGTGTATGGAGGTTTATCCAGTTTACCATATGAAGGATGAACCATGGCTCCTGCCAGGGTCAGCATTGAAGGCTGACGAGAGGACACCAGCCGATTCTTCTGGAGGTCAAAGGTGTTGCCTACAACGAGGCCTATCCGATGCCGGACTTCTTTGTCGTTACCAAAGTCTACAGTAACGAATTTGACTAGGTTTCTCTCGAGGAAGTCCTTAAAATCCTGGCACTCAACGTCGACATGGCATATGCGGTAGACCAAGCATAAGTCATGCACGCAAACCTGGATCACGGCGCGCTTCTTCCTCTCTTCGTCCTTTAGATCCTTCTCCCGTCCCAGGACTATGGTGTACTCAACATCTAGCCCAGCGACCCACTCATCATCTGAGTCTTCGAACATGCGTCTGAAGCGATAAAGGCATCCTTTCACCATCGCGGAAGAACGGGTGTAGATGACGTCGAACTCATCGCCGGTGATGGTTCTAACCTTGTACTCACCGCCGATCGTGGAGATTTGGGACGCCATGGATTTGGGAGGAGGGTTAGGATCAGTGGAACTGCTGTAATGTGAATGGACAAGACGACTAGGAGCGAACCGCCGTAGTATTGAAGGACGTGCGGGGACGAGTAGGAGCGAACTGCCAGCGTGCGAACAGCAGGGTAGTGGCTTTCCATTCTCCCATGATACGGGCTTCTGAGAGCCCTTGGATCTGAGATCGAACGGTTGCATGGCGTGATTCTAGACCTATGGGTGAATATCCTATCCTGGAGGGTTATTCTGCAAATTTTCAGCAACTTAGCATGCGACCGTTTGATCTCAGATCCAAGGGCTACCAGCAGCCCGTATCATGGTCGCGCCTACCACGACCGTCGTGTTGCTCGCGCAGCCGCGCCCTTGGAGATTTAACACGGTGTGTTAGGCTATCTGATGTTGGCATGTCATACATAGTCATCACTTAGTCACTCATACTACAACAAGGTTGGCTATAAGTGTATTTTTTACTCCTCTCTATCTCTTTCTTCGTACTCGAGGAAGAAACGGTGCTAAGCGCGTGTATCTATTGCATTTGCCAAGGAGTGACCTCTTCCAATGAAATGGTGTTGCTAAGTTTGCTTCATTTAATTAGCTATAGACTCAAAATTGTCTTTTCACCTAGGTACACGCTCTTAGCACCGTTTCTTCCTTGGGTCATTAAACTAGTCTCTCTCTTCTTGATTAACTTGCCAGATCAGACTTTATGCTTATGTGGCAAGCTTAAGAACCTGTAGGAGCAAGTAAAAGTAAGTACAATAGTGCGCTTTACATGGCATTTTTGCATATGTGGAGGGAAGAGAGGCAAGGAAAAAGTGGAGAAGTGGGCTCTAATGCAAGAGCCAGCCTGTACTACATGGTGGAGCATTGGGAGAGGCACATGTATGGAGGTGGTCAGGAATCTGGGAGACTCACGCCGGTCTTAGCGCCGCAGTTAAAATGATAATGGCGAGTCAAATCACGGGGCCCCACCTATCCAGCAGTAACTCGCTGTCAAATCACACAACCCTACGTTTGCAGCAGCCTACTCCCTTGTCTTCTCACGTCTCTATCGAACCGACTAGGTGGAACTGCCCCACCGCCTACAGCGCAGGAAAAGCCCCGTCCTCGACTTTTAAATACAATTACATCCGCTTAGGAATCCAATGATATACTTTTTGTGACATAGTAACTCATATTTAGTTAGTCAAATGGATGACCTAGAACTATGTGCAGGCCCTATAAACCGAGACGCCTAAAAATAAAAAACCCGAGACGGAGAGGGTAGTTCAGCACGTATCTTTTTAGATCAATATAGTCGGGATTCACCAAGGAGCAAAACCAAGTGGTAGGCTGCTCCTGTCGTGTTGGCGTAGCAACTCAAGCAGGGTCAATCCGCACACGAAATGGCGACACACTTAACATGACCCCTTTGGCCGACATGTGGCTCATCCACTGTCTTGTTCCACGTGCGATGCACCAAATTACAGTTCGGAGTAGCGGTTGGAATTGGAGGCACCCCGGTCGTAGCGCCGCAGTAGTAGAAAATGAGCGACGAGGGGTCAAATCACAAAGCCCCACCTTTCCCGCATTAAGCTGGACGGACGAAGCAACCATCATTTCACTTTAGGGCGCAAGAGCATAAAGCAAAGAGAAAACAATGATGCGTACGGCAGCTACCTAGGGCACCCTAGGGTAGGGGTCTCCACTACAGATCCTTTTTTTTAAAGCGCCTCCACTACAAATCGGCTTCTCCCTCGTCCTCTTGAAGAAAACCAATGATGAGTGCGGCGGTAGGGTTTGTAGGAGTACTACGGCATGCGGGGCCACGTCGTAGTAAACGGGTTCGAGCCGACGCCTTAAATATGTGTGGGCCGCTTGGTTTTACGACAACGAGGCAGCATTTTGGGTTCGGGGACCAGTGGAGATATAGTACGTACAAAAAATTGTGGACGTAGGTTCGACCGAAAGGCAATGATGCATGGGCCCTGCATTTTGATATACCCAGGGCCG
Organism: Triticum urartu; assembly: GCF_003073215.2. Taxonomy (NCBI): domain Eukaryota; kingdom Viridiplantae; phylum Streptophyta; class Magnoliopsida; order Poales; family Poaceae; genus Triticum; species Triticum urartu. The sequence continues at coordinate 449,863,953 of NC_053024.1, read as the reverse complement.
CATGAAATTTGCTACTCTACTCAAAACTAGTAAGATACACATGTATTGAACGCATGAGATTTCGAAACCAAATTATGAATAAATACACACTATAGGATGTAAAGCTTTGAGTCATATATGCATGATGTAGATGTTCGTTTAGTTCTTATAGTTCATCTCATTCAAAATCAATAAGTTTTATAAAAATGTTAAGATTCATGGGGTTGTGCATTGTACTCCCTCCGTTCCAAAATAGATGACCCAACTTTGCACTAACTTTGTACAGTAAATCATAAAGTAAAAAACAAATAATGGCAATTCATTTAGAAAAAAAATCAATTATGATACAGAAGATTCTAGAACAAAGGATAAGTGCTTGTGTTTTGAGGTTTGTGCATTATGCTTAAGTTCAACCATGGAGTCTTCTAAATTGTACATGTGGCAGATCTGGTGGAATGTTGATGATATCCAACGGCCAGTAGTGCTCGGATTTGCCTATCTCTGCACTGTCGGGTTAGCTTCATCCAGCGACCATCTTTCAAAGTTATTGGCACACTATATAGTTATTGTGCCATAGTTGCATGTTTTGGAAAAAAGCTACTAGTGGGTTGTACTATCTATTTAGAAATAGAAGATGTATACATGGAAGTTGTAGGGAAAGAGATGACATGGAGCATCTCAATTCCTATGAGTAGGGATTGGAAAAGAGATGTCATTTGGTTCACATCATAGGAACTTTTCTATTGAATATAGAGATGACATGTTTCTCAATTTCTATGAGGAGGGATTAGAAAAGAGATGTAATTTGGTTCATATCATAGGAACTTTTCTATTGAATATACGCTAATGTTTATTTTCCTTTGAAATTAAGGGAGTATAGGAATCCATTCATATGAACCAAGTGGCTCTAAACCTATAGAAATGATATCGTGTTTATTTCCTTTGAAATGTGGAGTGTATGGATCTATTCCTATGAACCAATTGGCTCTAAAGGAAAAAAATTCTATAAAAATCATATCATATAGAGTTCCTATGATATTCCTCGACACTAAAGGATGCTTGAAATTGCTGCGGGTGATACGATGGTCTTTCTTTGTAGACTCCTCACCCAACTTTATAGTTACCTCTCGAAGATGAATGAAATGATATATACATGGTATTCGACATGTGCAATTTGGTACACAAAAACTCGGTAAAAGTTTGCGAGGTTCGAATTTTCAATAAAGCTATATGCACTGCATTTCGGAACGGAGGGAGCATACGGCAGTTGCTAACACTCACGTGGAAGATTTGTGTGTAGGAGGAGTGGCTATTCTGTTAAATGACATGGCAAAACCAACACTGTCGGATGCCGATCTAACGGTCCTTATGGCGTTCATCAAGAAAAGGCTTATGGCGAACGTTTGTCGGATAATGATTTACGGACACATGCATTGCATTGATACGTGCTCCCCTCTCTCTCACGCACACGCACCCTCACGAGTCACGACTCTCCTGAGTCCTCTCGCAGACTCGCACGTCGCACCCACCGTCTATCTGCAGGTAGACGTCACGCACATATGTGCTCTTCACACCTTACCCTCAGAACTTCTAAAAAACAAAAGACGGGCGCACATTTTATTTTAGCTCACACGTCACACACTTGTACTATTACTCTTGCGGCGAACGTTCTTTGGGCATAGTATATTGTACTCTCACGAAGAGAAGCGATGCACGCACGCACTAGTTCTCTCACACCTACTCGCGGGTACACGTAGGAGCGCATTTTTTTGAAGCTGGTACAACAAAATCACTCCACTATATATAAAAGCAGGAGCCTTAGCGCTTGCTTTACTAGGGTTCCTCTTGTTCACTCTCTCATGCTCTCCAGATCTAAGCAACACATAGGTGGCCACACTCTCTCTCAGCTCACGGCTGGTCACAAATCCGGCCGGACAACCTCGACCGGGGCAGGGGTGTAGGTGCATCGTTCACGCTGTCGTCGGCGGCGAGGGAGGAGACCAATGACTGCCCGCGCGTCCTGATCGGCGGCCGTGTCGTTCTCTCCAAGAGAGCGCCGGCTCGGGAGGGCCTCTGACCCCTTCTTCCTCCCTACGGTATTGTGGCCAAGATGCGGCCTCCCGACGCCGTCTTTGCGACATGCCGACGACCCTCAGGTATATATTCCTTCGAAACCTGCCTTGCTCTACTGCCCCAGCTCCCTTCGTGTGGATCCTTTTCTACTTCCGTCCGCTGTTCCAAAGCCACCTAGACTTCTACTAAGGCACGTGCTTTGCACGTATGTTCTGTATGATAGATACTCATATACCTTCTTTTTAGAGAGAGAAATGGGTACATGTATCTTGAGTAGATATCATAGTGTGTTTGTTTGCATGATCTAAGGACTATTCTGAAATAAGAAGCAAATCACTTGCACAAATCAAACTGAGTTCCAAGTAAGAATTTGATTACAAGATAAAAGTTGTAGTTTTATTATATGTTGTTTCCTGGGTTCCACTGATGTATAGTTCCAGAGTTGTTTGAAGGTTTACATGCATGTTTATGGACTATTTTTTTCAACTAAATAAGTCATTTAGGTCTGATAGACATTCATGTCCTGTATTAGCTTGAGGTATAGCTTATGTATGACTGAAATAAAATATTACACTTTTTCTGCGAATAATAAAAATATTACATTTCTCGATGAAGCAGAATAAAACTTTAGCTAGCATCAGCCATGCAATGTTATGTTATGTGAACAGTGTAAACTTTGCAGTATAGCGGCATCTAAAAAAATCCATTTTTACAGTAATCTAAAAAAATAAGTTAGTAGTAGAGTGTTTATTTCCCAGGTGACAACGGGGAACCAAAATGTGCTAGCTATTTGCCAACTTGTCATACTTGCATGTGAGGAGGTGGCAGTCGTTTCTAGACATTTCTCAACTTCAGTAGGTGCAATCCAGATTCAACGAGGACTTCTTTATTTGTTTACTTGGAGAGCAGAGTCGGCCATGTGCACAAGGAGCGGGAGCGAATCCGGTAGCTCTTAGCCGTCAGATCATGTCATCCTTTGTTTGATGGACGGCAGTGATATGCATGAGAGGGGAAATGAACGGTGGATTTTGAGCCAATGCTTGTTTGGGCGGGAGAACCGAAGATGGAGTGGTAAATCCAATTTCAAAACTGTCACATTATAGTAGTAGTAGATTAGAAGTAAAGCTATTTCATACAGTCGACTCAAAGCGTTGGTTCAAACAGGAAAGAAAGTGGGAAAGCTGTAGCATGAATCTAGGACTTGGTTCTAAGAGGAAACAGGGGAAAGTAGTAATATCTGTCACTGTTTAAATAACAGTATATCTTATTTGCGCAAACAGGGATGTCTGTCTCCATATCGTTTCGGGATGTCTGTCTCCGTATCGTTTCTATCTGCGCAATCAAAAGCACACACCTCAGTTTTAGTACAACTACGCAAAATGAGATGGCTATCCCTCGCTGTCGTCGTCTAACCTCCCGTCTTCAAGGTATCCCTACATTAATAGTAACTAAGGTAGAATGACCAACGCAATCTAAAAGAAGTTGATTCGTACGTTTTACTTCCTGATTGCAGTGCAAGGACCCCTGTTCAAGAATTCATCCGATTAACCAGTTAACTTGCCGATTAATCCCTACTCATAGGGTCACCGAGTAACCAATAAACCAAAAAATCGTCCGATTAATTGATTAAATGGCCGATTAACTTGCCGATTAGCCGATTAATCCCCTACTCGCTAGCCAACCGAGCAGCTACCAGTTAACGATTTCCTCAACAATGGCAGGGACGAGCAAAAACAACTGCATCCTAGTCCGGAATGCACTTTCTACCAGTTCATCCATGGACCAAGGACTAGCTGGCACGGCTGCACGGCGGTTTTTTGGACAGGTGCGCGGACAAGAGGCATTATGGTGTGCTTATTTCTGCAAATAGCGGTGCTTAAATTTAGTGGAATGCACAAGCATTTCAGCTGGTCAGTACACTGCATGGTTAAGTTCAGCATTCCAGCTGATACCACAATTATAATTGGTTATTCTGGAATGACAGAACCTAACCCTGAATGGTGGCAACAAGAAAAAACCAGAGTGAACTCCAGGAAATTTAAGCCTGTCGGGAGGCCCTTTGCTCAGAGAGAAGCCTTGCTTGTTTTTTCCTGATTTGTAAACCTTCTCACAACTTTGTCTTTTGCTGTGAACTAGTATATGTTTGTTATGTTCTATGAATCATTGAGATGTATAAAATTGCTTAACTTATGCTTTTCAAGTTTTTTATGAAGACGAGTTTAATGTGAGTGTTCCACATGAGCGCTGGACTAGCGTGTAAACGTTTGGAATTTATTACATTGTGGCCTCAATTAACTGCATGAACCACTGTAACAATATACATAGTTGCTTATATGTCACATAGCAGATTATTGATTGTTAGCTGGTCGATAGCCTAGTGTTTAAGCGAGCTGAGCCAATGTGCCATGTTTTGCACAACTGCTTAAAAGTGGGGTAGCACCAACACTGTTTACAAGTACTTATGTATACGTCGGCGCACGGTTCTAGAACGAGTGCTCTATTTCATCAAAACACACACTGCTCGTATGATAAACCGTGACAACTTATGTCTTACCATGCCATATTCATGAAAAAACTAGTGAGGACGCATCTGTTTCGGCAACAATTATGATGGTTCTCACATGATTCACGGGCACACAAAAGTAGCAGCAGTTCCCATAGACGGATTCAAACAGAGTACTAGCCCCAGAGGGGTCGATAACAGGCAAGGTTTGGATAATTAGACACAATCCAAACTACTATTAAACACTAGCCGGGGCAACTATTTCATGCCTCGATCTAATTTGGGCTGGACACAAGACAGACCTTGCCATGAACATCATCGAGGACTCCCGCAGCAGCTCAATCCGGTGAACCTTCATGAAGACAACCTTGTGGCCTTGCCACTGATAAACTTGTTTGTGGAGGCATGCCACGTCATCTTCCTGCGTAAGCTTGACAAGAACAGTATTCTTCACAAACGAAGGAGTAGCTTTGAACTTCTTATGCTTCAGTACACCCTGGACAACACGCCTGACAACAGTGAGGCTGGAATACAACTCTTCATTGGTATAACCGCAAATGGCTTCCAGGATCCAACAGCCTAAGAACTCTGTTTTCCCAGTGCGTATATTCAGGTCGTCCGCCTCATAGCGAGTGACATGTACAACCACACAATCCTTGTCTGCATCAGGGCTCTAATTGAAACAGAAACAAATTCTGAATTACTTTTCAGTATAAGAAACACAAGTTATTTAAACCACTACATATACCATGGCATCGAAGCTAATAAAATTGTGCATTATTAATCACCACATACTTCCTTTTCTAAAGAAATCACCACATACTTAGATGAAAAACCACAATCGAGATCGGCAAAGATGGAAATCACCTTGGGCAGCTCAGCGGGGGGGGGGGGACACATCCTCGAGGGGGGAAAACTGCTCTTGCAGTGCCACGGGGGCTGTAACCTCAAACGGGGCGTTGACCATCTCAGTATATGGGGTCGCCTCGGTGGTTGCCTCCATCTTCTTGGAGCTCTCTGTCTCGTGGGGATCAGCCTCCCGCGTCTGCTCCAATATCGGTAGATCTTTGCCTGGTTCTCCTTGGTCCATCATGAAACCGACGAATACTAGGAGTCCACTGAAAGGAAAACACAATCGCAATGACAATGAAACAAAAAGGAGAGTGAGGATCGGTTACTGCTTTGCGAAAGTTCTTTTTTTCCTCTGAACGAAAATATACCAACATCACGGATCCGCTTACCTTCCCTTCGTTCGGAGAGAAGAACAGTGGCAGATGCAAGTGTTGCCTTTCTTGAAGACGGTGAGGGAGAAGGGGATTCAGCGAAGAGTGAAATGATGGTTGCTTCGCCCGTCAAACTTAGACTGCGGGGTGGTGGGGTTTTGTGATACGACGGCTCGTTACTGCCGCGCTACGACCGGGGTGACTCTCCGCCTGCATACTGCCTTCTAATTTGGTGGATGGCATTTGGGCCCACGTGCTACATGGCCCGCATGTCGGTGAACAAAAGTATAACGACATTCAGTAGAGGGAGACGTTTCAATGACCTAGGAGGAGCCAGAAGCGATAGAGTGTCTCCACTGTACTAGTAATAATTGTTTTTCTGGGTAGCTGTAGAGTGTCTCCACTGTACTAGTAGTAATTGTTTCTCGGGTCCCAAGACAAAACAACCCATCCACACTAGTAAATAGTAAAATCAATTCAAAAACCTGGGTGCTCTTCTTCCTCCTCGCTCCCACCCACCTCACGTCAGCTCGCTCCACTCGTACCCCCAAATTCCTCACCTCACTCCTACAGAAAACCCCAGCTCCCCTTCTTCCTCACTCCAACAGAAAACCCCCAGCTCCCCTTCTTCTTCGCTCGCACTACAACTAGGCTCGTCATTCGTTACTCTGCTCAAATCCGTGAGCCGAGCGACGCCCTCGAGGAAAATGGAGTCGGCTGACCCCAGCGCCAAGAAGATGAGGCTCCCGCCAGCGGCGACGCCTGTTGTAGATCCCGCACCCGGCAGCACGGGGAGAAGCGGCGACCCCGCCCCCACCAGATCCCAGGAACTCGTAGAATCTCAGGTGGACCGCATCAGCGATCTCCCGGACGCCATCCTTGGGGAGATCATCTCGCTTCTCCCCACCAAGGATTGCTGCCGCACCCAAGTCCTCTCAATTCGGTGGTGCCCTCTATGGCGCGCCGTTCCCCTTAATCTCGACTGTCGTCAGCTATCTCTCTTCAATGATTTTGAAATCCCCAGAGCCATCATCTCCTCCCACCAGGGCTCCATTCAAAGCCTCTGCATCCCGTCATGCTACCTGAGCAAGCATACCATGCCCTGCACGGTGGACGCCTGGCTGGAATCCCCTGAATTCACAGAACTACAGCTTCTTGAGTTCTACTATTCCCCTGGAAATCACATACCACATACCGAACGCCATGAACTTGTGCCTGAGCACCGATGTCCATCTCGGGGTTTTCGTCCTCTCTCCACACCGTCACCTTTGCACAGTGCTACCTACCAGACAATCTGGTACTAAACCTTCGACTCCCATTTCTCAAGAAACTTTCACTTGTGCGGGTTCGTATATCGGAGGCCTCATTGCACAGCATCATCCACTCCAGTTGCCCTGCGCTGGAGTGCTTGGTGCTTGTTTTCACAGTTAGAATTGGTTGTCTCCAAATAAAGTCGCCTAACCTTGTAAGAATTGGAATTTCTTTTGACGGAAGGCAGCTCATCATCCAAGATGCCCCTTCACTTCAAAGGTTGTTCCTTGATTCTAGTTATTCGCCGTTGCAAATAACCGTCCTCTCTGCGCCTAAACTGGAGACCTTGGGTGTAATACATGATCTCCGTGCTCATTTCAATATGGTGTTTGGCTCCACAGTTCTTCAGGTACTTTATATTATCATCCACACTTGTAACCATAAGCTGCATTTTAAATTTCTGCGCATAATTTATATATCATCTTGGAGTACACGTTTTGTACTAATATTATGTTCTATGCTCAATGAAGAGTTTCTCCATGGATGGCCTATCAATGGTGCTGGATTCTGTTAGGATCTTATATATCCAAATGAATAGTTTTGATCTGAACAAGATTATTGGCTTGCTGCAATGCTTTCCATGTCTGGAGAAGTTGTATATAAAGGTGATAATTTCACGCACATTGGAAGCCCGCATATAGTGTACTAGAAGTAATCGTTCAGTTGTTGCTCTTTCGACACTCTTCTTTTAGACCTTAACTGTTTTCAATCTTCATGTCTATTTAGGCAACAAGACAGGGTAAGAAAGTTATATCCAATCGGTGGATTCGTAAGGATCGGGATTTTCTCACTTCTCATGAGATTCGATTGAAGACAATAACGCTAGAACGATATGTAGCCAACCGTGCAAACACAAGATTTGTCACATTCTTCCTGCTGAATGCGAGGTTACTATTGTCCATCAGGCTTAAGTTTATCAGCAGCATGGTTTTGACGGATGGGTATGTCGAAGAGCAAAAAAAGGAGTTTCAGGTGGGCAAAAGAGCTTCTGAACGTGCCGGGCTTCTATTTACAACATATTGTGGTCATAATCCAGTAAATTTTATGACCCAGGATGTTCATTCTATGGACCTGACTGATCCATTTGACTGTGACTGCCGAAAACAGTGCTGGAGTTAGATGTTGCCCTTTTCAATTCGGTTTTTTTGTAAACCTGATGAACAACTAACCCTCGTGCTTTTGTACAGTTTGTAAGCTGGAGTTAGATGTTCCTGCCCTTTTCAACTCGGCTGTGACTGTCATATTTTCTTTGAAACAAGGCAAATGGCTTGCCATTCATTTAATTTAGAGTGAAATATTATAACAAATCCAAACCAAGGGAAATAACATCACTCTCGTCGGCTGCTTGAGCTCACTGTGCATTACAGAAGCCAAGTGATTAGCCCCCACCAGTACCCACAAACTTATTTCGAACTAGCACATCAAATGGGCTGTAAATTTTCATAGGAAAGGCTGCATGACCGTGACAGATTTGGATTCTGACATTTGGGACCCGCGAGGAAATAGCCTATCCAAGGTGGTGTGGACTTACTAGCCAGTCAACAAACGATTCTGCCTACCAGCCGTTGGATTGGCATCCAACATCTGTCGTGTATCTTCTATCTCTTGTCTTCTTCTTCCTCCAATCGCCCAAACCAAACCACCCCATCGGCTCCGCCTGCTCCCGCCTCCCATGGCTGGCTGCGCCTCCGCCTCCCTACCGTACGTACCCTCCAACGTAGGCTAGTCCCTCCCTCTATTCCCCCACACGTCCTGTTATGCTCCGGCGACGTCAGCCCCAACACGCACCCGCGCCCGAACCAGTCAACCCTCGTACTCCCCTCCTCCTGCGACTGGACCGGCGCATTTTCAACGGCTCCTGTTTGTTCCGTCCGAGGCCTCGCCGTCGTCCTCCGCCTTGCGGCCTTGGTTTGCTCGTCGTGCGTGGTGCGCCGCCCTCTTGCGTTGTCAACATCGTCAACAACCGAGAGGAACAAGGAGATGACTGTACGTGGAGAGGATGACAGTAGGGACCCACCAGCGTCATGGCAGTACGCAAGCAAGTGCCTCTATAGTACAAGCCCAAAAATATGGTTCCTCCTAATGGTTGGACATCTGGGGCTCACGCCATTGTCAACGTAGTCAATAAACGAGAGAATTACACTACGAGCGGCTGACACCAGGGACCCAGCAAGTCGCGTAGTTTTTTTTTGAGAACAAGCAGTTGTTATTTATACTAGTTTTAGCGACGGATCAGGGTAACAACGGGGTTGTGCGGGGGCTGTGGCCCGTCTAGCCAGGGTTTTATTTATGTTTACCACATCATGAGCCCAGTTGTGTTTTTTTCTTGCTGAAAATGGCTAGCCCAGTTCTATTTTTTAAAGAAATACCCATACAAGGCCTACTTGCTTTATCGGCCCTGCTGGGCTGCAAATCTTTCAAGAAGAGGAGAGTTTCATTCGGTTTGCCCAGAAATGGGCTGTACATTTTTTAAACACATCAAACCAGGAATTAGTTTCAATTTTTTTTCATTACAAGATCTTAAATTCCATTGATTTTAATGCTTGGACAATTATTTGGATTTTACATTTATATAAATTATTTTTCAAAATAGTTTGAATGTGAATCGATATTTCTGGATTAAAAACAGTTGACCGCACGGAAATATGCAAAATTTTGTATACTTTTTAACAGTGGCCACAATATGTGGTGTGATGCTAACAAAAAGAAGATGGGCTCCAAAAAAATTCTTACGAATTAGCAAATGGGTTGTACATTATTAGAAATAATGGCAGATGAGCTAAATGCTGTTTTCCACAGATTTGAGGCTAACTTGTGTGTCTACTACAGGTTGATGCGTATGCTTTCATAAAAAAAGGTTGACGCACACGCAACGCCCTGTCAACTTAGTCAACACACGAGAGCAGTGATTGTTGGATGTCCATCCAACGGCTGTCGTGCTTCTTCAATCTCTGCTCTTCATGCTCAAGCCGCTCAAACAAGCACCGGCGGGACTGCCTGCTCCCTCCTCACACGGCCGGCTATGCTGCCGCGCAGGCCTCAGGGCCCCACCGTACTCCCATCGCTGGCCTAGCCATCCCTCTACTCACCCACACCTGTTGTTATTCTCCGGTGATGGCAGACAAACCAGTAAACCCTCGTACTCCTCCGCGTGGGAAACAACTGCCGAGTATTCCCTGGCTCCATGTCGTTCCGTTCCTAGGCCTCGCCGTCATCCACCGCCCTGGTGCTCTCGGCGCGGCCTGGTCAACGTGGTCAATGAACGACATCCATCGGAACTGGACTGTACGTGGAGAGACTGACAGCTGGGTCCACGGCCACACGCAAGGAAATGCCTCCTTATTACGCGCAAAACAATGATTCCTCCACCTGACAGCTAGGACCCACATGAAGGGCCTCTGTATTTCGCGAAAAAAATGTTCCCCCCGCTGACAGGTCGGACCCACCAGCTATATCTTCGCACGCAAGGAAGTGCCTCCTTATTACGCCTGAAAAAAATGAATACCCCCCTGCTAGCTGGGACCCACCATATTGTTGGGCTGACTTGTGGGCCTACTAAGTTGACAGAGACGGAGAGCTTTGTCAACTTAGTCAATACTCCAGTGACGTATGATGTCCATCCAACGGCCATAGTGCTTCTTCAACCTCTTGTCTTCTTGCTCCAGCCGCCCAAAGCAGCGCCGGTCGTGCCGCCTGCTCCTGCCTCCCGTGGCCAGCTGTGCTACCGCGGAGGCCTCACCGCCCCCATAATACTCCCACCACTGGCCAGGTCATATCTCCACTCACCCACACCCCCTGTTTTTCTGCGGCGATGGCAGCCTCACACCGCAGCCGAACCAGTGAACGCTCGTACTCCTCTCCGCATGGGCATCCACTGCCACGTCTTGCACGGCTCCGTGTCGTCCCCTTCCTAGACCTCGTCGTCGTCCACCACCGTGGTGCTCTCGGCGCGGCGTGGTCAATGTGGTCAACGACCGACTTCCATCGGAAGAGTACTATACGTGGAGAGGCTGACAACTGGGTCCACGGCAGCCGCAAGGAAGTGCCTCCTTATTACGCAGAAAATAATTATTCCTCCACCTGACAGCGGGGACCCACTGGACGGGCCACCGTATTTCATGAAAAAAATGTTCCCCACGTTGTCAGCTCAGACCCACCGGAAGTGCCTCCTTATTACGCACAAAAAAATGAATACTCCCCCGACTAGCTGGGACCCACCTTGCTGGGAGGCTGACTTGTGGGCCTACTAAGTTGACGGGGACGAAGGGCTTTGTCAACTTAGTCAATATGAACGATTCTAGCTCCAGTGACCGTACGATGTCCATCCAACGGCCGTAGTGCTTCTTCAACCTCTGGTCTTCTTGCTCCAGCCGCCCAAAGCAGCGCCGGTCGTGCCGCATGCTCCTGCCTCCCGTGGCCGGCTGTGCTGCCACAGAGGCCTCGTCACCCCCTACTATTCCCACCGCTGGCCAGGCCCTGTGGCGACGGCAGCCTCACACCGCAGCCGAACCAGTGAACCCTCGTAGTCCTCTCCGCGCGGGCTTCCACTACCGCATCGTCCCCTTCCTAGGCCTCGCCGTCGTCCACCGCCGTGGTGCTCTCCGCGCGGTGTGGTCAACGTGGTCAAGGAACGACTTCCATCAGAAGAGTACTGTATGTGGAGAGGCTGACAGCTGGGTCCACGGCCATAGCCAATTTTTTTTGTGATTTGCCAAGTAAGTCGCTTTGTCAGGCCTGTTGGGCTGCAATTCTTTCAAGACGGGGAGAGCTTTCATTCGGCTGGACGAGAAAATGGCCCATCAGTAATGAGAAATGGGTTGTACATTTTTAAAACACATCAAACCGGCAATTAGTTTCAAATATCTTTTTTTCATTTCAAGATTTTAAATTACATTAATTTTTATGCGTGGAGAATTTTTTGGATTTTATATTGATATACATTTATTTTTAAAATCAGTTTGAATGTGAGTCGAAATTTCAGGATTAAAAATAGTTCGGACCGCACCGAAATATGCAAAATTTCGTATAATTTTTTTAACAGTTGCCACAACATGGGCTGTAATGCTAACAAAAAGAATACGGGCTCCAAAAAAACCTTAAGAATTAGCAAATGGGCTGTAAATTATTAGAAATAATGGCAGATGGGTTGTATGCTATTTTCCACAGATTTGAGGCTTTCCTAAAAAAAGGTTGACGCACAAGCACTGACTGTTGGATGTCCATCCAACGGCCGTCGTGCTTCTCCAATCTCTGCTCTTCCTGCTCCAGCCGCTCAAACAAGCGTCGGCGGGACTGCCTGCTCCCTCCTCCTAGCGTCCGGCTGTGCTGCCACGCAGGCCTCACCACCCGACCGTACTCCCATCGCTGGCCTAGCCAACCCTCTACTCACCCACACCTGTTGTTATTCTCCGGCGACGATAGACGAACCAGTAAACCCTCGTACAGTCGTACTCCCCTCCGCGTGGGAAACAACTGCCGAGTCTTCCCAACCTCCGTGTCGTCCCCTTCCTAGGCCTCGCCGTCGTCCACCGCCCTGGTGCTCTCGGCGCGGCCTGGTCAACATGGTCAACGACTGACATGTATCTGAAGTGGACTTTACGTGGAGAGGCCGACAGCTGGGTCCACGGTCGCACGCAAGGAAATGCCTCCTTATTAGATGCAAAATAATGATTCCTCCACCTGACATCAGGGACCCACCGAAAGGGCCTCTGTATTTCGCGAAAAAAACGTTACCGCCGCTGACAGCTCGGATCCACCAGCTATATCTTCGCACGCAAGGAAGTGCCTCCTTATTACGCACAAAAAAATGAATACTCCCCCTATTAGCTGGGACCCAGTATAGTGGTAGGCTGACTTGTGGGCCTACTAAGTTGACGGGGATGGAGGGCTTTGTCAACTTAGTCAATATGCATGATTCTAGCTCCAGTGACCGTACGATGTCCATCCAACGGCCTTAGTGCTTCTTCAACCTCTGGTCTTCTTGCTCCAGCCGCCCAAACCAGCGCCGGTCGTGCCTCGTGCTCCTGCCTCCCGTGGCTGGCTGCGATGCGGCGGAGGCCTCACCGCCCCCTACTACTCCCACCGCCGGCCAGGCCATCCCTCTACTCACCCACACCCCCTGTTATTCTGCGGCGACGGCAGCCTCACACCGCAGCGAACCAGTGAACCCTCGTACTCCTCTACGCATGGGCATCCACTGTCGCGTCTTCCCCGGCTCCGCGCCGTCCCCTTCCTAGGCCTCGCCATCATCCACCGCCCTGGTGCTCTCGGTGCAGCGTGGTCAACGTGGTCAAGGAACGGCTTCCATCAGACATGGACTGTACGTGGAGAGGCTGACAGCTGGGTCCACGGCCGTAGCAAGGAAGTGCCTCCTTATTACGTGCAAAATAATTATTCCTCCACCTGACAGCGGGACCCACCGGACGGGCCACCGTATTTCGCCCCCCTGACTGCTGGGACCCACCACCTACATCTTCGCACGCAAGGAAGTGCCTGACAGTCGGGACCCACATGGTCGAAGCGTACGTAGCATTGTCATTCTGGTCGTGAACGTGTACGTATATATATACTGGTCGATGTAGAGGCGTGCACGTGTCGTAGTAGAGGCGCACACGTAGCATGTACACGTACGTACAACGGCCAGGGTGCAAGAAAGAAAATACGGCCACGCATGTGTCCATACGGGCGGGGTCTCAAACGCCTACTCGCGCATACGTACGGCCAGGGCTCGTGTACATGGCTGGGTCGGAACGGAGAAACAGCGTCCTCGTCGTGTTCATGGGGAGGCAACGGAATGCGTCATGTTCATGGGGAGGCAACGAAATGCGTCGTGTTCATGGGGAGGCAACGGAATGCATCATGTTCATCGGGGGGGCTTGGACGAAACAGGCGATCGAAACGAGGCCTGGCATACTGCAGAATAGAGGAAACAGCCTTGTGTTCGACCGGCCACGTTCAAAAAGGGATCCTGTTGATCAGGAGGGGTCTGGTGTATCGCAAAACGGAGGAAACGGACCTCCTACGGTCGAAACGGGGGTCCTGTTGATCGGGAGGGGTGTGGCGTACCGCAAAACGGACGAAACGGACTTGTGTTGGAGCGCTACGGTCGAAACAGGGGTCCTGTTCATTGGGAGGGGTGTGGCGTACCACAAAACGGGACTCCACGTGATACTGTTCATCTCCACCGTCGACCCCCTCCAGCCTCCACGAGCTACTGTTCATCCACGGTCGACCTCCTCCAGCCTCCACCTACGACTATTCATCCACGGGCTCATGTTCATCCAGCCTCCACCGCGCGCTACTCCACCGGCTACTGTTCAACCAGCCCTCTCCACGGGCTCCTGTTCAACCACCCCTCCACGGGCTACTGTTCATCCTGCCCTCCACCGTCTACTGTTCATCCAGCCGTCCACGGGGTGCTCCTGTTCATCCAGCCCTCCACGGGGTCCTGTTCATCCAGTCCCAACCGGCTCGATCGATCGAGGTCCTGTTCATCCAGAGGCAACACCACGGGGTCCTGTTCATCCACCCCCACCGGGAAACTGTTCATCCAACCCCCCCCCCCCCCCCCCCCCCCACCGCAACACCCCGGGGCCCTGTTCCCCCCCCCCCCCCGGGAACTTTTCCCCCCACCCCCCCCCCCCCCGCAACGCTCACTGTTCATCCAGAGGCAGCATCGATCGACTTCAGTTAACAGCAGTAGCGAAGGAATCGCTCGATCGGGTTCAGTTAACAGCCATCGATCGATTGCTCGGGTTCAGTAACGCGTAGCCTGCAGTGCAATCGCTCGGGTTCAGTTAGAGCCCAACGCCTCACTCGGGTTCAGTTAGAGCCAACGCCTCGCACACACGCGTGTACGTGTACGAGAGAAACGCGCATCGCTCGGCCCCCGACCTCCCACCGTAACCAAGAACTCCTCAAAATTTTCCTCCCCCTCGCTTCTACCACGGTTTTTTTCTGTCATGGACGGCCCAAAGAATGTCATGCAACTTTGTCTCCGGCCCTCCCAGGACAAAAGCCCATTTTCTGTCATGATTTTTTGTCATAGAAGTAGGAGCCCACCACATCTATGATGATACCAGGTTTTGTCACAATTATCGTCATAGAAGTGTCATATGTATGACAGAAAAAAATTTCATTCGGCCCAAAATGTCACGGATGTGTCTTTTTTTGTAGTGATTGGAGCTGCAGCGGTGCGGAGCTGTGGCAATGCGATGGTGTTGCGGCCGGCGGCGTGCTCGTGAAGGAAATATGCCCTAGAGGCAATAATTAAGTTATTATTTATTTCCTTATTTCATGATAAATGTTTATTATTCATGCTAGAATTGTATTAACCGGAAACATAATACATGTGTGAATACATAGACAAACATAGTGTCACTAGTATGCCTCTACTTGACTAGCTCGTTAATCAAAGATGGTTAAGTTTCCTAACCATAGACATGAGTTGTCATTTGATTAACGGGATCACATCATTAGGAGAATGATGTGATTGACCTGACCCATTCCGTTAGCTTAGCACTTGATCGTTTAGTATGTTGCTATTGCTTTCTTTATGACTTATATATGTTCCTATGACTATGCGATTATGCAACTCCAGTTTACCGGAGGAACACTTTGTGTGCTACCAAACGTCACAACGTAACTGGGTGATTATAAAGGTGCTCTACAGGTGTCTCCGAAGTTACTTGTTGAGTTGGCGTATTTCGAGATTAGGATTTGTCACTCCGATCGTCGAAGAGGTATCTCTGGGCCCTCTCGGTAATGCACATCATTATAAGCCTTGCAAGCAATGTAACTAATGAGTTAGTTGCGGGATGATGCATTACGAAACGAGTAAAAGAGACTTGCCAGTAACGAGATTGAACTAGGTATTGAGATACTGATGACCGAATCTCGGGCAAGTAACATACTGATAACAAAGGGAACAACGTATGTTGTTATGCGGTTCAACCGGTAAAGATCTTCGTAGAATATGTAGGAGCCAATATGGGCATCCAGGTTCCGCTATTGGTTATTGACCAGAGAAGTGTCTTGGTCATGTCTACATAATTCTCAAACCCGTAGGGTCCGCACGCTTAATGTTTGTCGACGATATATTATTTATGAGTTATGTATGTTGGTAACTGAATGTTGTTCGGAGTTCCAGATAAGATCACGGACATGACTAGGAACTCCTAAACGGTCCGAAGATAAAGTTTGATATATGGGATAATAGTGTTTGGACTCCGGAAGGGTTCCGGAATTCACCGGAAGGGGTTCCGGATGTTTCCCGAAATGTTTGGGTATGAGAACACTTTGTTTGGACCAAAGGGGAAAGCCCACAAGGTTTTTGGAAAGTGCAAAAGGAAGTTTTGCGGAGTCTAGGGGCCAGACGTCAGGGTCCCTGGCGTCTGGGTCCAGACGCCGGGAACCCTAGCGTCTGGCCCTGGAGTCCGAGAAGGATTCTTGCCTTTCGAGTGAAACCGACTTTGTGGAGGCTTTTACTCCAAGTTTCGACCCCAAGGCTCAACATATAAATAGAGGGGTAGGGCTAGCACCCAAGAAACATCAAGAAACACCAAGCCATGTGCCGACAACCCCGTCCCCTCTAGTTTATCCTCTGTCATAGTTTCCGTAGTGCTTAGGCGAAGTCCTGCGGAGATTGTTCTTCACCAACACCGTCCCCACGCCGTCGTGCTGCCGGAACTCATCTACTACTTCGGTCTTCTTGCTGGATCAAGAAGGCGAGGACGTCATTGAGCTGAACGTGTGCTGAACGCGGAGGTGCCGTACGTTTGGTACTTGATCGGGACGGATCGTGAAGGTGTACGACTACATCAACCGCGTTGATAAACTCTTCCGCTTTCGGTCTACGAGGGTACATAGACATAGTCTCCCATCTTGTTGCTATGCATCACCATGATCTTGCGTGTGTGTAGGATTTTTTTTGAAATTACTACGTTCCCCAACAGTGGCATCCGAGCCTGGTTTTATGCATAGATGTTATATGCACGAGTAGAACACAAGTGAGTTGTGGGCGATACAAGTCATACTGCTTATCGGCATGTCATACTTTGGTTCGGCGGTATTGTTGGATGAAGCGGCCCGGACCGACATTACGCATACGCTTACGCGAGACTGGTTCTACCGACGTGCTTTGCACACATGTGGCTAGCGGGTGTCAGTTTCTCCAACTTTAGTTGAACCAAGTGTGGCTACACCCGGTCCTTGCGAAGGTTAAAACAACACTAACTTGACAAACTATCGTTGTGGTTTTGATGCGTAGGTAAGAACGGTTCTTGCTCAGCCCATAGCAGCCATGTAAAACTTTAAACAACAAAGTAGAGGACGTCTAACTTGTTTTTGCAGGGCATATTGTGATGTGATATGGTCAAGACGTGATGCTATATTTTGTTGTATGAGATGATCATGTTTTGTCGCCGAGTTATCGGCAACTGGCAGGAGCCATATGGTTGTCGCTTTAATGTATGCAATGCAATCGCCCTGTAATTGCTTTACTTTATCACTAAGAGGTAGCGATAGTCGTAGAAGCAATAATTGGCGAGACGACAACAATGCTACGATGGAGATCAAGGTGTCACACCGGTGACGATGGTGATCATAACGGTGCTTCAGAGATGGAGATCACAAGCACAAGATGATGATGGCCATATCATATCACTTATAATGATTGCATGTGATGTTTATCCCTTATGCATCTTATTCTGCTTTGTTTGACGGTAGCATTATAAGATGATCTCTCTTTAAAAAGTGTTCTCCCTGAGTATGCACCATTGCCAAAGTTCGTCGTGTCGAGACACCACGTGATGATCGGGTGTGATAATCTCTACGTTCATCTACAACGGGTGCAAGCCAGTTTTGCACACGCAGAAATACTCGGGTTAAACTTGACAAGACTAGCATATGCAGATATGGCCTCGAAACACTGGAGACCGAAAGGTCGAGCGTGAATCATATAGTAGATATGATCAACATAGTGATGTTCACCATTGAAACTACTCCATCTCACGTGATGATCGGACATGGTTTAGTTAATATGGATCACGTGATCACTTAGATGATTAGAGGGATGTCTATCTAAGTGGGAGTTCTTAAGTAATATGATTATTTGAACTTTAATTTATCATGAACTTAGTCCTGATAGTATTTGCATAACTATGCTGTAGATCAATAGCTCGCGATGTAGCTCCCCGTTTATTTTTTGATATGTTCCTAGAGAAAAATAAGTTGAAAGATTTTAGTAGCAATGATGCAGATTGGAACCGTGATATGAGGATTATCCTCATTGCTGCATAGAAGAATTATGTCCTTGATGCACCGCTAGGTGACGAACCTATTACAGGAGCATATGCAGACGTTATGAACGTTTGGCAAAGCTCGGTATGATGACTACTTGATAGTTTAGTGCACCATGCTTTACGGCTTAGAACCGGGACTTCAAAAATGTTTTGAACGCCACGGAGCATATAAGATGTTCCAAGAGTTGAAATTGGTATTTCATACTCATGCCCGTGTCGAGAGGTATGAGACCTCTGACATTACTTTGCCTACAAGATGGAGGAGAATAGCTCAACCAGTAAGCATGTGCTCAGATTGTCTGAGTACTACAATCACTTGAATCAAGTGGGAGTTAATCTTCCAGATAAGATAGTGATTGACAAAATTCTCTAGTCACTATCACCAAGTTGCTAGAACTTCATGATGAACTATAGTATGCAAGGGATAACGGAAACGATTCCCAAGCTCTTCGTGATGCTGAAATCGACGAAGTAGAAATCAAGAAAAGCATCAAGTATTGATGGTTAACAAAACCACTAGTTTCAAGAAAAGGGTAAAGGGAAGAAGGGGAACTTCAAGAAGAATGACAAGCAAGTTGATGCTCAAGTGAAGAAGCCCAAGTCTGGACCTAAGCCTGAGACTAAGTGCTTTTACTACAAAGGGACTAGTCACTGGAAGCGGAACTACCCCAAGTATTTGGCAGATAAGAAGGATGGCAAAGTGAACAAAGGTATATTGGATATACATGTTATTGATGTGTACTTTACTAGTGTTTATAGAAACCCCTCAGTATTTGATACTAGTTCAGTTGCTAAGAGTAGTAACTTGAAATGGGAGTTGCAGAATGAAAAGAGACTAGTTAAGGGTGAAGTAACGATATATGTTGGAAGTAGTTCCAAGAATGATATGATCATCATCGCACACTCCCTATACTTTTGGGATTAGTGTTGAACCTAAATAAGTGTTATTTGGTGTTTGCGTTGAGCATGAATATGATTTGATCATGTTTATTGCAATACAGTTATTCATTTAAGTTAGAGAATAATTGTTATTCTGTTTACATGAATAAAACCTTCTATGGTTATACACCCAATGAAAATGGTTTGTTGAATCTCGATCGTAGTGATACACATATTCATAATATTGAAGCCAAAAGATGCAAAGTTAATAATGATAGTGCAACTTATTTGTGGCACTGCCGTTTAGGTCATATTGGTGTGAAGCGCATGAAGAAAATCCATGCTGATGGGCTTTTGAAATCACTTGATTATGAATCAGTTGATGCTTGCGAACCATGCCTCATGGGCAAAGATGACTAAGACTCCGTTCTCTAGAACAATGTAGCGAGCAACTTACTTATTGGATATAATACATACTGATGTATGAGGTCCGATGAGTGTTGAGGCTCGCGGAGGGTATCGTTATTTTCTGACCTTCACAGATGATTTGAGCAAATATGGGTATATCTACTTGAAGAAACATAAATTTGAAACATTTGAAAAGTTCAAAGAATTTCAGAGTGAAGTGGAAAATCATCGTAATAAGAAAATAAAGTTTCTACGATCTGATCACAGAGGTGAATATTTGAGTTATGAGTTTGGTCTTCAATTAAAACAATGTGGAATAGTTTCACAAACTCATGCCACCTAGAACACCACAGCGTAATGGTGTGTCCAAACGTCATAACCGTACCTTATTTGATATAGTGCAATCTATGATGTCTCTTACCGATTTACCACTATCATTCTGGGGTTATGCATTAGAGACAGCTGCATTCACATTAAAAAGGGCACCATCTAAATATGTTGAGACGACACAATATGAACTGTGGTTTAGCAAGAAACCTAGTATGTCGTTTCTTAAAGTTTGGGGTTGTGATGCTTATGTGAAAAAGTTTCATCTGATAAGCTCAAACCCAAGTCAGAGAAGTGCGTCTTCATAGGGTACCCAAAAGTAACTGTTGGGTACACCTTCTATCACAGATCCGAAGGCAAGATATTTGTTGCTGAGAATGGATCCTTTCTAGAGAAGGAGTTTCTCTCAAAAGAAGTGAGTGGGAGGAAAGTAGAACTTGATGAGGTAACTATACCTGCTCCCTTATTGGAAAGTAGTTCATCACAGAAATCTATTTCTGTGACTCCTACATCAATTAGTGAGGAAGATAATGATGATGATCATGTAACTTCAGATCAAGTTACTACCGAACCTCGTAGGACAACCAGAGTATGGTCCGCACCAGAGTGGTACGGCTAACCTTTCTGGAAGTCATGTTACTAGAGCATGACGAACCTACGAACTATGAGGAAGCGATGATGAGCCCAGATTCCGCAAAATGGCTTGAGGCCATGAAATATGAGATAGGATCCATGCATGAGAACAAAGTATGGACTTTGATTGACTTGCTCTATGATCGGTGAGTCATTGAGAATAAATGGATCTTCAAGAGGAAGACGGACGCTGATAGTAGTGTTACTATCTACAAAGCTAGACTTGTGGAAAAAGGTTTTGACAAAGTTCAAGGTGTTGACTACGATGAGATTTTCTCACTTGTAGCGATGCTTAATCTGTCCGAATCATGTTAGCAAATTGCCACATTTTATGAAATCTGGCAAATGGATGTCAAAACTACATTCCTTAATGGATTTCTTAAAGAAGAGTTGTATATGATGTAACCAGAAGGTTTTGTCGATCCTAAAGGTGCTAACAAAATGTGCAAGCTCCAGTGATCCACCTATGGACTGGTGCAAGCATCTCAGAGTTGGAATATACACTTTGATGAGTTGATCAAAGCATATAGTTTTGTACAGACTTGTGGTGAAGCCTGTATTTACAAGAAAGTGAGTGGGAGCACTACATCATTTCTGATAAATATATGTGAATGACATATTGTTGATCGGAAATAATGTAGAATTTTCTGGAAAGCATAAAGGAGTATTTGAAAGGAGTTTTTCAAATAAAGACCTCGATGAAGCTACTTACATATTGAGCATCAAGATCTATAGAGATAGATCAAGACGCTTGATAAGTTTTTTCAGTGACTACATACCTTGACAAGATTTTGAAGTAGTTCAAAATGGAAGAGTCAAAGAAAGAGTTCTTACCTGTGTTACATGGTGTGAAATTGAGTAAGACTCAAAGCCCGACCATGGCAGAAGATAGAAAGAGAATGAAAGTCATTCCCTATGCCTCAGCCATAGTTCTATAAAGTATGCCATGCTGTGTACCAGATATATTGTATACCCTACACCGAGTTTATCAAGGGAGTACAATAGTGATCTAGGAGTAGATCACTGGACATCAGTCAAAATTATCCTTAGTGGAATAAGGATATGTTTCTCGATTATGGAGGTGACAAAAGGTTCGTCGTAAAGGGTTACGTCGATGTAAATTTTGACACTGATCCAAATGACTCTAAGTCTCAATGTGGATACATTTAAAAAGTGGGAGCAATTAGCTAGAGTAGATCCGTGCAGAGCATTGTTGACATAGAAATTTGCAAAATACATACGGATCTGAACGTGGCAGACCCGTAGACTAAACTTCTCTCACAAGCAAAACATGATCACACCTTAGTACTCTTTGGGTGTTGGTCACATGACGATGTGAACTATGGGTGTTAATCACATGGTGATGTGAACTATTGGTGTTAAATCACATGGCGATGTGAACTAGATTATTGACTCTAGTGCAAGTGGGAGACTGAAGGAAATATGCCCTAGAGGCAATAATAAAGTTATTATTTATTTCCTTATTTCATGATAAATGTTTATTATTCATGCTAGAATTGTATTAACCGGAAACATAATACGTGTGTGAATACATAGACAAACATAGTGTCGCTAGTATGCCTCTACTTGACTAGCTCGTTAATCAAAGATGGTTAAGTTTCCTAACCATAGACATGAGTTGTCATTTGATTAACGGGATCACATCATTAGGAGAATGATGTGATTGACTTGACCCATTCCGTTAGCTTAGCACTTGATCGTTTAGTATGTTGCTATTGCTTTCTTCATGACTTATACATGTTCCTATGACTATGAGATTATGCAACTCCCGTTTACCGGAGGAACACTTTGTGTGCTACCAAATGTCACAACGTAACTGGGTGATTATAAAGGTGCTCTACAGGTGTCTCCGAAGGTACTTGTTGAGTTGGCGTATTTCGAGATTAGGATTTGTCACTCCGATCGTCTGAGAGGTATTTCTGGGCCCTCTCAGTAATGCACATCACTATAAGCCTTGCAAGCAATGTAACTAATGATTTAGTTGCGGGATGATGCATTACGGAACAAGTAAAGAGACTTGCCGGTAACGAGATTGAACTAGGTATTGAGATACCGATGATCGAATCTCGGGCAAGTAACATACCGATGACAAAGGAAACAACGTATGTTGTTATGCGGTTCGACCGATAAAGATCTTCGTAGAATATGTAGGAGCCAATATGGGCATCCAGGTTCCGCTATTGGTTATTGACCAGAGAAGTGTCTTGGTCATGTCTACATAGTTCTCGAACCCGTAGGGTCCGCACGCTTAACGTTCATTGACGATATAGTATTTATGAGTTATGTATGTTGGTAACTGAATGTTGTTCGGAGTTCCGGATAAGATCACGGACATGATGAGGAACTTCGGAATGGTCCGGAGATAAAGTTTAATATATGGGATAATAGTGTTTGGACTCCGGAAGGGTTCCGGATGCTTCTCGAAATGTTTGGGTACGAGAACACTTTATTTGGGCCAAAGGAGAAAGCCCACAAGGTTTTTGGAAAGCGCAAAAGGAAGTTTTGCGTAGTCCAGGGGCCAGACGCCGGGAACCCTGGCATCTGGCCCTGGAGTCCGAGAAGGACTCTTGCCTTTTGGGTGAAACCGACTTTGTGGAGGCTTCTACTCTAAGTTTCGAGCCCAAGGCTCAACATATAAATAGAGGGGTAGGGCTAGCACCCAATAGACATCAAGAAACACCAAGTCGTGTGCCGGCAACCCCGTCCCCTCTAGTTTGTCCTCCGTCATAGTTTCCGTAGTGCTTAGGCGAAGTCCTGCGGAGATTGTTCTTCACCAACACTGTCACCACGCCATCGTGCTGCCGAAACTCATCTACTACTTCGGCCATCTTGCTGGATCAAGAAGGCGAGGACGTCATCGAGCTGAACGTGTGCTGAACGTGGAGGTGTCGTACGTTCGGTACTTGATCGGGACAAATCATGAAGGTGTACGACTACATCAACCGCGTTGATAAATGCTTCCGCTTTCGGTCTACGAGGGTACATAGACATACTCTCCCATCTCGTTGCTATGCATCACCATGATCTTGCGTGTGTGTAGGATTTTTTTTGAAATTACTACATTCCCCAACACTCAGCTCCCCTACATCCAACGTGCTAGGAGCCCACCCCACCCCTAGTTTCACTCCGGCTAGCCGGCGCTACCCTCGTACCAGTTTCCATCCCACCAGCCATGGCCACACGCTGCAAGTCATGGAAATCCCAGCGATCCTCTTTGCTATGTGCTGGGGCGTTCACACCGGAGCTGCGACGGCGGACGGTGCATGGTGCTGCAACCGGCGATGCTTCAATCAGCAGGCAATCAGCTACAACCGACTCAATTGTGAAATCTGCTACAACCAACGGCGGCACGCGGCGGAGCTGCATCCGTGATGCAAAAATTCTACGACAGACACTTTCTTTTGCTGGAACCGGTCGAGCGTAGGCCACAAGCGTCGACGTGTCTAAGCTCCATCCACGATGGATTTTTTTTTGGAATTTGCTACAACCGGCGTTTTGGTTTGCTGGAAGCAGCTCCAATTTTTGCTACAACCACCGTTTTTTTGCTTTGCTGGAAGAACACCCAATTTTACATTTTTGCTATCAATGACGTTTTGGTTTGCTGGAACCGCTTCAATTTTTGCTACCACCGATGTTCGGGTCTTTGCTAGAACATCACCCTATTTTTGCTGGAAGATTTTTTGCTACAACCAGCCAGCCGAATGCTACATCCGGAAGCTATTTTTGCTACCATCGGCAACGACTGAGTTGTGACGGCAGCAGCAGCTACCACCGGTGATGGCGACAACCAATTTTTTCATCAACCAGCAAGAACGACGGATACCTTCGACGGTGGCTTGGGCCTTTTTTTGCTGCAACCGGCATGACAACGAGCTGTGCGGACGTTTCTGTGAGGACTAGGGTTTATATTTCAGCCATTGCCATGAATTCGAACTACAGAGGAGGATTTCAGGAGATCGCTCATGCAGGAGCACACACCACACACGCAACCACTAGCCGTTATCCCCTTCACCACCTTCGTCCGCGTTGAAGCTGAGTATAAGTACTGAAGCGTTCTAGGCCCATTCAGGCCCACCTAGCCGAGCTGGCAGACGAGGCTGCCTCCTGGGCCTGCCCGTCTCCTCCACTGGCTTCTGGCCCACCTCGGGATCGCTGACAATCCCACCCTCCTTAGAAATGGCTTGACCCCAAGCTGGTGCTTGCGGAAACTTTTGCTGTAAGGTCACTTTGTTTTCCCAGGTAGCCATCTCGATAGGAGTTGCACTCCATTTTAACCAGGACTGGAACAAGAGACCCAGATCCTCGACAAACCACTTTTTGATCCAAAATCTGCTCAGGGGTTTGAAATTGATCATCAGGAGTAGGTAACTGAGGCAATACCTGGTGTTTTGGGTGTAACACCTTGCGAAGAAGAGACACATGAAACACCGGGTGCACTTTACTGCTTGCTGGTAAATCAAGCCGATAAGCCACTGCCCCAATGCGCTCCAAAATTTCAAACGGTCTATAGAATTTGAAAGCCAACTTATGGTTGGCCCGAGGAACAACTGCCGACTGCAAGTAAGGCTGAAGCTTCAGGAAAACCTGCTCTCCCACTGCAAATTCACGATCACTCCGATGTTTGTCTGCTTGTGTTTTCATGCGCTGCCGAGCTTGCAACAAGTGCTATCATACTGACTCCAAGATGGTCAGACGGTTTGCCAACCACTGATGCAAGTCTTCAGACTGAACTGCATCTTCAGCAGCCAACCCAAAGTGTCACGGTGCATCTCCATATATGATTTCAAAAGGAGTTTTCCCAATAGTTGAGTGCGAGTTAGTGTTATACCAAAACTCACACAGAGGAATCCATTTGGCCCATCGAGAGGGGTGAGCACTGACGAAGCACCGAAGAAAACACTCTACCTGCTGATTAACCCTCTCTGTCTGTCCATCAGACTGTGGGTGACGAGCTGTGCTCATTCTGAGCAGAACACCACGCTTCTGGAATAGTTCCTTCCAAAACTTGCTGGTAAACACTCGATCACGGTCAGAAATGATGGAGAGAGGCATGCCATGCAACTTATAAACCATATTCAGGAATGCTTCAACTACAGTTTCTGCAGTAAACGGGTGATGGAGTGGCACAAACTGACCATACTTTGACATCTTATCGATGACCACCAGCAGACAATTGTAACGGCCGAATGTTGGCAACCCCTCGACAAAGTCCATTGTAACCATCTCCCAAGGTGTGTTTGGAATAGGTAGAGGCTGAAGTAAACCTGGGTACGACACTCGCTCGGGCTTTGCTTGCTGACACACCAAACAGTGTTGCACATAATCTTTCACAAACCCTCTCATACTTTTCCAATGAAAAAGTTGACGAACTCTTTTGTAAGTTACTGGAAATCCAGAGTGCCCCCCAATAGGACTGTCATGAAATGCAGTCACAATCTTGGTTTGCAGATCAGGGCACTGGCCCACCCAAACACATTTGCCTATCTGGAGGATCCCAGCTCGGAGAGAAAACTTGATGTCAGACTTGGGAGCAACAGCTAACTTTTGCAGCAATCCAAAAGCAAATTGATCAGCTTGATAACTATGCGCAATCTCCTGCAACCATGCATGTTGAACAGAGGTGACAATATGCAACTCAGGCAACACATCAGTATTAGTATGCGGCCTTCTAGAAAGAGAGTCAGCAGCACTGTTTTCAGTCTCTTTCTTATAAGCAATAGTATATTGCAAGCCCAGTAACTTAGTAAGTGCTTTCTGCTGCCACTTAGTATGTAAACGTTGCTCAGTCAAACTGGCCAAGCTGCGTTGATCAGTTCTGGTAACAAACTCAGAAACCTGAAGATATTGGCGCCACTGTTCAACTACCAAGAGAATAGCCAAATATTCTTTCTCATAAACTGAAAGTGTTTGGTTCCTGTGCCCCAGTGCTTTACTGACATAAGCCAGAGGCTGACCATCCTGCATAAGCACAACACCCACACCAACATCACAAGCATCTATTTCCACAACAAAAGTTTTGGAGAAATCAGGGAGAGCCAAGACTGGAGTTGATACAAGAGCTTGTTTCAACAGAACAAAAGCTTGTTGCTCTACATCTGTCCAATGATATGGTACACCTTTCTTCAGGAGATTGGACGGTGGCTTGCTCAACATTCCATAATGAGAGATGAACTTTCTATAGTAACCAGCTAGCCCCAAAAATCCCCTGACTTCCTTAGCAGAAACTGGAACTGGCCATTCTTAAATAGTAGAGATCTTGGCAGGGTGTGTAGCCACTCCTTCTCCACTAATGACATGCCCCATATAACTAATTTTTGTCTGAGCAAAAGCACATTTAGAGAGTTTAACATGCCACTTGTGTTGTTCCAATAAAGACAACACTTGAGCCAGGTGTTCCAGATGTTGAGCATAAGTTTTACTGAATATGAGAATATCATCAAAGAAAACTACTACACACACTCTCAACACAGGTGACAATGTGTCACAGATTGCAAAGTTGAAAGTATTGGGCCCACCAGTCAGGCCCATAGAAACCACCAAGAATTCATAATGACGAGTGTGTGTTTGAAAAGCAGTTCTATGCTCTTCTCTAGGGGCCAATCGTATTTGGTGATACCCAGCCCTCAAATCCAACTTAGAGAATCAACAAGATCCTGCCAACTCATCCAACAACTCATCAATGATTGGGATAGGAAATTTACTCTTAACTGTCAAAGCATTAAGATGTCTGTAATCAATGACAGGCCTCCATGTCTTGTCCTTCTTTTGCACCAAAATCATAGGAGAAGAGAATGGACTGTTGTTGTGTATAATAATACCAGAGGTCAACATTTGCTGAACTTGCTTTTCCAATTCATCCTTAAGCACAAGAGCCAATCTATAGGGTCTGATAGAGAAAGGTTGAGCCCCAGGAATTAAGGGAATGGTATGGTCATACTTTCTCCTTGGAGGTAATCCTTTTGGAACCTCAAAAACCGAACTGAATTGTGACAACACCTATTGAATCTCTGCAGGTAACTCA
Source organism: Triticum urartu (assembly GCF_003073215.2). Classification (NCBI taxonomy): domain Eukaryota; kingdom Viridiplantae; phylum Streptophyta; class Magnoliopsida; order Poales; family Poaceae; genus Triticum; species Triticum urartu. Next base: position 449,836,275 of record NC_053024.1, on the reverse strand, counting down.
GATGGAACTGAATTGTGACAACACCAATGAGCAGTGCAGATAACTCAATCAAAGCAAAAACCCGAGGAGTTGCATCCTGTCCAAACAGTGTCACCAGTTCACCATGCAGTTGGAAAGAGAGTCAGTGCTCAGGCCAATCCACCTGCATAGGGCTATGACTTGCTAACCAATCCAGGCCTAGTATTCCATCATAAGATCCAAGTGGGAAAACTTTAAAATCACTAACAAATTCATGTCCTGCACAATACCATTGCCCTTTTTGCAATTGTTGACTACAGGGCACAAGAGATCCATTAGCCACCTTAACCATGGATACAGGCATAGGAACAACACCTTGCAGTTTACTGGCCACAACACAATCCACAAATGAGTGTGTACTGCCAGAATCCACCAAAAATATCATCGGCTGGCCCTGCAACTGTACTTTCAGTTTCATAGTTGTAATCGCAGGAGAAGAAAGCTCTCCCAGAGCAGCAGCAGATAGGAAAATTGCATTGGCCTCACTAACATTTCCCTCTTCAGTATCACTGACATCAGATGGCATATTCTGAACATAATTGAGCATCTCCTGCACAACATGTAACTGCACTTCCTGTTTGCAGCGATGATATCGAGCCCATCTTTCACCACAGATGAAACAAAGCCCCTTGGACTTGCGGTAAGCTCTAAGTGAAGCCCAACGATCATCTGCAGCTGCTGTTGATCGACTGGTGTCAGCTAACTTCTTCTCATTAGCAATTCGAGCGATAGTTGGACGAGTTGTTGTTGGAGTTGTTGATTGCTTACTGCTGGCTGTACTGCTTCCTGTGAACAGAGATTGGTCCCAGTTCTTCAGACAAAAGCGCCAGTGCATAAGCAGAGTCCAAATGGACTGGCTGCTGAATCCCAACCAACAGACGCACTGACGGCACCAGTCCTTCCATAAAACGAGTGACATAATGCACAACACTTGGATTAGACTCATATGCAGTCAACTGATCATATAGTTCCGAGAAGTGCTCAACATAATCTTCCACCGTGCTCGTCTGTCGGATATGAAACATCTGACGCACAAGGTTCTGATGCTTATTGCGTCCAAAACGAGACTGTAATAGTCCATAGAATTCAGACCAATTGACATTAGGTGCTCGTCGCTGGACCGATTCTAACCAACGAGTTGTAGTTCCCTCAAATTGTGACGAAGCAAACGAAATCCACTGGTGCTGAGGAGTGTTCCAAAACTTAAAGCAATCCTCACAACGAGATTGCCACAGTTTCAGATTAGAACCATCAAATCGCGAAAGCTCAATTCGAGGACCAAAATTCACCGCATCCAGAATGAAGGCCCGGAAATTTTCAGCAGCATGAATCAATTGGCTTGACGAAGCTGGATCTGTGTGCATACCTCGAACTGGCGGAGGAACATAACGGGGGCCCGAACTCCTTTGCTCCAGATCAGCTCAAACTCCGCATGATCCATGCGAACCACCGCTCGCTGGCGCTGGCGGAGGCCCTTGACCAGGTCCCCTCGGCGAAACGGGCGTCGATGTCGCCGGGGTGGATCCTTGATCGGCACCAAGTTCGCCGCGCAACTCGTCGAGGTCGACTCTGATGGCGAGCTTGATGTTGTCGATTCGACCGAACAGCTGATCCAGTTTGTTGTCCAGCTTGGCGAAGGCGGTGACCACCTCCTCGCTGCGCTCCGTCGAGGCCTTGGCGAGGGCGGCGTCAAAATCCGCGCGCAGGAACTCGTAGATCGCGCGGGTATCCAGGGAAATTTTTTCCATGGCTTCTGCCCGGCGGCGTGCAGCAAGGCGGGTGTGGCGGGAAAGGTTGGGCGGCTCTAGGATTGTGCGGCTCTGATACCAGATTGTGAGGACTAGGGTTTATATTTCGGCCATTGCCATGAATTCGAACTACGGAGGAGGATTTTAGGAGATTGCTCAGGCAGGAGCACACACCACACACACAACCACTAGCCGTTATCCCCTTCCCCGCCTTCGTCCACGTTGAAGCCGAGTATAAGTAGCAAAGCGTTCTAGGCCCATTCAGGCCCAGCTAGCCGAGCTGGCAGGCGAGGCTGCCTCCTGGGCCTGCCCGTCTCCTCCACTGGCTTCTGGCCCACCTCGGGATCGCTGACAGTTTCTACGTGCGGTGACAAGGAGGACGATACCACTGGCGGCGTGAGCCAGCAGTGACGGCGAGGGCGGTGACCGGTGGCGACCAACGGTGAGGGAAGACGAGGAGGCGAGGCGGTCGGCATGTGCAAGGCGGCACTTTCTTTTCTCTCCTTTTTCCCGTGCAGGAGGTTGAAGATGAGAGGAGGACGGAGACATTTCCAGATCTGACGGCTATGCTTGTGCTAATCAAACGGCCACGGGCTGACCGGCCGAAAAGTTAGGGCGGTGCGCCGCCGCCTAGCATTACCCATTAATTTAGGTAACAGTGTTGTTGGTATCAAATTGTTGTTTTCTGCTCTTGGGCCCTGAAATAGGGCATTTTTCTATGGCGTAAACATCCGGTAGCATGGATGATAGTACCCCGACCTCCAATCCACCATTCCCTTTTCCTTTTCATCTAATGGCAAGCAAGTGTTAGGGGGATAGCATGTTTAACTTTGTAAAACACTTACAACCTCACTGACATAGCAGACATCGGATGGCATATGAAGCATTAAATCCTTTTTGTTTTTTTATTTAGTTTTTGCGGGTGAAATCCATTTTGAATTTCAATCGCATTGACGAGGCACCAGTAGGCATCCTGCGTGGGATGGGACTGCGAGGTAGCACTATTTTTCAAGTAATTTAGAAACCCTTTCGTGCACAAGCTAGATTAGTGTGATTATTTATTCCGGACACACTTCATAACATGATATATTTGTTAAATTGTGATCCAAATTCTACCGTATTAGACTAGACGTAGTACATACGGTGTGGGCCTTTGCGTTGATACCGACGCGTACGAGTACAACTCGTTTACTTGTCCTCCAAGAACTCTCATGTATTGCCCTCATATATACCCCATGTAGTCGCACCTCAGACGGCCTGTCGTCTCGTGCTTGTAATACTCCTCCTCATTGTGATTGTGCCTTCGTGCGTCCGTGGTTTTCTTCCGCAAGGGTTTCCATGTAAAAATCCATGTCTCTCTTTCTCATTTATTTCTCGTTATTATCTAACAAGTGGTATATAGAGTCAACTTGCACGGATACGAGATTTAAGACAAGAGTTAGGGTTGCGGTCTGTTCACCGCGGCTGTCTTCCTCGATCCGTCGAATCTGCAGCCGGATCGATTTGCAAGAAGCTGAGACCGAGCCGCCATACACCGCGTCATATCAATCCGCAAGTTGCCGCTGCTGCATACATACGCTTGAAGCCCCGAGGTACTCTGCTCTCTACTGAGCCGCCGGTGCTGCACGGAGTGGCTTCAAGTCCTGAGGAGGCCAGAGCTGCTACTATGCGATTTTCAATCGATCTCTACAGCTACTACTAACGGGATATTAAAAGGATTCACTGCTGCTGTTTCGCATCAAGCCATCATCAATCAACGAGTAGTACTATAGTACTACTGGTTCTCACATGGTGATCGAGGCTAATCTACAAGATCAGATTTTTGTCTCGGTTGCTACGTGCACACGAGGATACTATCAGGTGCTATTTATCTCAATTTAGCTTGACCTGCACTAATTAATTCTGTCAAGAATTTTTCTATCGGCTTGTACTACTTTGTGCACATATTTATCTATTCATGGCTTCCATGAAGTATGATCTTCCGCCGCTGGACCGTGAAACAAGGTTTACCCTATGGCAAATCAAGGTGCGGGCGTTGTTGGCACAGACCGACTATGATGAAGCACTGGATAGTTTTGGGAAGAACCGAATTGAGGACTGGACTGATGAGGAGAAAAGAATTGATCGTAAGGCTTTGTGAAAAATTCAACTCCATTTGCATAATAATATTTTGCAGGAAGTTTTGAGCGAGAAAACTGCTGCCGCTCTATGGTTAAAGCTGGAAGGAATTTGCATGACAAAAGATCTCACCAGTAAGATGCATCTGAAGCAAAAAATTATTCCTGTACAGGTTACCCGAGGGAGGTAATGTTTTGAACCATATTTCAGAATTTAAAGAGATCATATCTGATTTAGCTGCAATGGAGGTTAAGTATGAAGAGGAAGATACTGCTTTAATGTTACTTTGTTCACTACCAAGTTCTTATACCAATTTTAGAGACACCATATTATACAGTCGTGGTACTCTCACACTTAATGAAGTTTATGAAGCTTTGAACTCTAAGGACAAGATGAAATTAATGGTGCCTCATGATGTTTCGAGTTCATCCCAAGCCGAGGGATTATCTGTTCGTGGCAGGACAAAGGAGAAGACAAAGGAGAAGAACTCACATAATGGAAACAGAGGCAAAAGTAAAAACGGCTACAAGGGTCGGTCGCAATCCAAAGACAAGAAGTATTGCAGGTATTGCAAGAGAGACGGGCATGACATCTCTGAGTGTTTCAAGTTGCAGAACAAGGAAAAGAGGAAAGGTAACAAACAAGGTGAAAATTCTGCTAACGTTGCTTGTGATAATAGTTCCGATGATGCTCTTGTCGTTATTGCTGGATGTGCTGAGACCAATGATGAGTGGGTACTTGACACTGCATGCACTTTTCATATGTGTCCACATAGAGATTGGTTTAATACTTTTGATTCCACTACTTCTGCTGGTTCCATTTTGGGTTTTGATAATTCACCATGCAAGATTGAAGGCATAGGTTCTATTCGAATCAAGATGTTTGATGGCATAATCAGAACTTTGACAGATGTTCGGTATATTCCGAAGATGAAGAGAAATCTTATTTCTATGAGTGCCCTTGATGCAAACGGGTACAAGTATTCAGGTGGAGATAGTGTTTTGATGGTCACCAAAGGCTCCCTTGTTGTGATGAAAGGTGACTTAAGTTCGATCAATGGTCTTTATTACCTTCGAGGTTCTACCGTTTCAGGTAACGCTACTCCAGTTATTTCAAAGAATTATGATTGTGATGCTGCTAACCTTTGGCATACGCGTCTTGGACATATGAGTGAACTTGGTTTGGCAGAGTTAAATAAGAGAGGTCTTCTTGATGGATATGAACCTGGTAAACTGAAATTTTGTGAGCATTGTATCTTCGGCAAGCACAAGAGGGTGAAGTTCAACACTTCGACTCATACAACCGAAGGTATCCTTGATTATGTCCATTCTGATTTATGGGGACCATCTCGCAAGAAGTCACTAGGTGGTGCTAGTTACATGCTGACTATTATTGATGATTATTCGAGAAAAGTTTAGCCTTATTTCTTGAAGCATAATTATGAAGCATTCTCAGCTTTTAAGGAGTGGAAGATTATGATTGAAAGACAAACTGAAAAGAAGGTAAAGATACTTCGCACTAATAATGGTATGGAATTCTGTTCTAAGCAATTTAAGAATTATTGCAAGTCTGAAGGCATTGTCAGACACTACACCGTTCCTTATACTCCTCAACAAAATGGTGTTGCTGAGCGTATGAACAGGACCATTATTTCCAGAGCCTGTTGCATGTTGCCCAATGCAGGTTTGCATAGGCGTTTTTGGGCTGAGGCCACTTCCACTGCTTGTTATCTCATTAATCGGTCACCATCTATTGCTCTTAATAAGAAAACTCCAATTGAGGTATGGTCTGGTTCACCTGCTGAGTATTCATAGTTGAGAGTTTTTGGTTGCACTTCTTATGCTCATGTTCATAATGGAAAGTTGGAGCCTAGGGCTGTTAAGTGCATCTTTCTTGGTTATAAGTCTGGTGTTAAAGGTTTTAAATTGTGGAATCCTGAAATCCAGAAGGTTGTTATTATCAGAAATGTTATCTTCAATGAATCTGCTATGTTACATGATGTTTCATCTACTAATGTTCCCGTTGAGAGTGAACAACAGCCTATTGTTCAGGAGCCTACTGTTTAGGTGGAGCATGTTATTGATTCAGGTGATACATCTGGTAATGAAATTGTTGATGCACATGATGAACCCGTCATTAATGATGATAATGTCACTCCCACTCCAAATCAGCCTATTGTTCCGCCCAGTTGGAATCTCGCACGTGATAGAGTTAGACGGGGTATTAATAAACCTGACAGGTTAATTGAAGAGTGCAATATTGTTTCTTTTGCTTTATCTGTTGCAGAAGAAATTGAAGGTAATGTTGAGCCTTCTTCATATTCCGAGGCTATTATTTCTGGTGATAGTAATAAGTGGATGACTGCTATGCATGATGAGATGGAATCACTTGAAAAGAATGACACTTGGGATTTAGTAAAATTACCTAGAGAGAAGAAACATATTCGTTGCAAGTGGGTTTTCAAGAGGAAAGAAGGTGTTTCTCCTAATGATGAGACAAGGTATAAAGCAAGGTTGGTTGCTAAAGGTTATAGCCAGATTCCAGGTATTGACTATAACGAAGTCTTTTCTCCTGTTGTGAAGCATAGCTCTATTCGCACTTTACTCAGTATTGTTGCCATGCATGATCTTGAGCTTGAACAATTGGATGTTAAAACTGCATTCTTACATGGAGAATTAGAAGAGAATATTTATATGGAACAACCTGAAGGTTTTGTTATTCCTGGAAAAGAAAAGCTTGTCTGTAAGTTAAAGAAATCTCTTTATGGGTTGAAGCAATCCCCTAGACAGTGGTACAAGAGATTTGACACCTTTATGCTCTCTCAAGGTTTCAAAAAGTCTGATTATGATAGCTGTGTTTATTTGAAATCTGTCAATGATTCAACTATTTATTTGCTCCTTTATGTTGATGATATGCTAATTGCTACAAAGAGTATGTCAGAGATTAATGAACTAAAGAAGCAACTGAGTAATGAATTTGAGATGAAGAATTTGGGTGCAGCAAATAAAATACTTGACATGGAAATATCCAGAGATAGACCGTCTGGAAAAGTATATCTAAGTCAGAGAGGATATATTGATAAAGTTCTTCGTCATTTTAACATGCATAATGCCAAGCCGGTGAGTACACCGTTAGCTGCACACTTCAAATTATTATCAGCTTTATGTCCTAAGTCAGATACAGATATTGAGTACATGTCTAGAGTTCCCTATCCGAGTGCAGTTGGTTCACTTATGTATGCCATGGTTTGTTCTCGTCCGGATTTATCATATGCGTTGAGTGTTGTCAGTAGATACATGGCTAATCCTGGAAAAGAGCATTGGAGAGCAGTTCAATGGATTTTCAGATACCTGCGAGGTACTTCTAATGCTTATTTATAGTTTGTGAAAACTAGAGATGAATTTGTTGTTTTTGTTGATTCTGATTTTGCTGGTGATTGGATAAGAGAAGATCGCTCACAGGTTATTTTTTCACCATTGGTGGTTGTGCTGTGAGTTGGAGAGCAACTTTGCGGTCTATTGTGACTTGTTCCACTACTGATGTCGAGTATATGGCTATTTCTGGGGCATGCAAAGAAGCTATCTGGTTGAGAGGTTTATACACTGAGCTTTGTGGAGATTCATCTTGCCCTACCGTATTTTCTGACAGTCAAAGTGCCATATATCTTACAAAGAATCCAATGTATCATGAGAGAACAAAGCACATTGATGTCAGATTTCATTATATTCGAGATGTTGTTGCTGAAGGCGATTTGAAGGTATGCAAGATAAGTACTCATGATAATCCTACTGATATGATGACAAAGCCAGTTCCGACCAATAAGTTTGAGCTTTGCTCAGTCTTAGTTGGTATTTCTCACTAGTCCTATGGACTTTGACGCACAAGGTGTTTATGTTGATTTGGATGGAGTTATCTACTTTCTTCTACTACTGGAGGGAATTTGGCTCAAGGTGGAGATTGTTAAATTGTGATCCAAATTCTACCGTATTGGACTAGACGTACTACATACGGTGTGGGCCTTTGCGTTGGTACCGACGCGTACGAGTACAACTCGTTTACTTGTCCCCCAAGGACTCTCATGTATTGCCCTCATATATACCCCATATAGTCGCACCTCAGACGGCCTGTCGTTTCGTCCTTGTAATACTCCTCCTCATAGTGATTGCGCCTTCGTGCGTCCGTGGTTTTCTCCCGCAAGGGTTTCCACGTAAAAATCCATGTCTCTCTGTCTCGTTTATTTCTCGTTATTATCTACCAATATTTGTGATTATATTACTAAACAGTGTAAGACTAAAACAACAATGTATAGCACACGAGCTAGCAATATGATCTGCTTCCAGTAGAAACACGTAGCTCCCAGTTCTGCAGCACACAAGCTAACTGTATCTCCTGCCAACAGACCCACCTAGTTTATCTAATAGCAATAAAGCACACCTAGTTTTATTGGTGCAAAAAACATGGTGCCAAACTGCTATCTGATATCCATATTGGGACCCTATGCCTGCCTGCAGAACAATAGTTGTCATGTTGTTACTGCGATCTCCTTGACCTAGCAAATTATTGCAATACCAAGCGCGCACTGCAAGATTGAAGAAACACAGTACAAGAACAGGTTAACAGGTCTCTATAAAGGACTAACGGAAACCTGGAACACAGCGACCAAACCAATTGCAGAAAGACATTAAGGTTTTGCCTCCCAATTTTTTTTGTCTCATCTCTAGCCAACGCAGCCACCATCTCAGGAGAGGTCCTTTTCCCTTCAAAAGTACGTCTGTTCCATTCCTTCCACAAGTTCCAAGCGACATAGACGACCATAGTGACCTGCCTTGTCGTGTCCGCGGATCACGCCAAAGAAATAGTCTTCCGCCACCAATCTAGAACCGAAGGAGCCACACATAAAACTTAACTTTTGGTTCAGCTTTAATATGCCAGACCGAGTTCAGTAACGGTTCCTCACCGCGTGCCAAGAACTGAATTTTGTAGGCAGACATGGCAGAGTACTGGCCATTTGATGTCAGCTTCCAACGAATTGTGCCGGGTTCCTTAGAAAGGTTGACCAACTGAATCCTTTCCCAACTAGATTTTTTGTACTGATCTGATATTGGGTGAATGGCGTCCTTAGTTGTCCAACTGGATAATTTTGCTTCATTGACATCATAATTGACAGAGAAATAGCTCATAAAAATCCCAAATGAAGGAAGCCCTAATATGCATGGGCAGTGCAGCCGAATGTTGATACTTGTAATGCGGGCAAATAGAAGCTTACACCAGATGGACCATTAAATTCACTGCATACAACGGGGAAGTTGTTTATTTAGATAGAAACATCTATATAGATAATGGAATTGTGAAGATTTCCCCTTCAGCTCAGAAAGTAAGAAAAGGAACAAATGTAGTCCCATACTACAACAATTAAGCAACTTGGCAAGAACAGCTAAGCAATAAGTAATAGAAAAATTGAGATCATTAGCTCTGAGTAAAAAGGAGGATGTTCGTCCTATAATTATGATAACAAATATGCCCGTCCATTGGAACGGGAGATTATGCAGGTGTGGTAGATATTAAAAAAATCTAAATCAAATGCCAGGATGAGATAAGGACTTTTAAAATATCATTTCACAAACTATGTCTAAGTGATGTCATGATGAAATAAGGGACTTCTAAAAAGTCATTTCAAAAACTAAAAATGTGATGGTCGGATCACGTTTTGATTTCCTAAGGCGCCACAATGAAAAAAATTGGTTGAGCAAACTGCATTGATGGACCTGCCTGAGCTAGACTGATAAATGATGTGTCTCGTCTTGACCTAGCGTAGCGGTGTTTAACATAACCAGTACCGTGGTACCAGAATAAACATAGTTGTGTATGAAGGCAAAAAAGACACTTATCATACAACGACCTCTACAGATCCCCTATAGGAAGCTGTGTCAATTTGCGCTCAACGTTGTACGAAACACGGAAACTATTTTTTAACCAGACGCGGGGACTAAATAAAATCATAAAACAACCTCTATAGATCCCCTATTAAAACTTCTATGCAAGCGGCAGTTTGTTTTGTTCATTGTTTACGGATTTGTTTTAATTTTTGGGACCATTTTCTAAAATTCCATGTACGTTTTTCTATTCCTAGAATATATTTTGAATACTGGATTATTTTTTAAAAATCACGAATTTTTTTATTTCATCAACATCTTTTTGTGATTGTGCATATTTTTATAATATGTAATTTTTTGAAATCATGAGCATTCTATGTTATTTTTTGAATTAACAAACAGTTTATGATTTCTCATATTTTTAAAGCTCGGAACTTTTCAAAATTCGGATCTTTAGAAAATTCCTAATTGACTTAAAGAAGGAAAATGAGAAAAAAGTAAAAAGTAAAAGTAAAAAAGCAAAAAACAAAATAGAAAACAGGGGGCGTCACCACCTGCACATGGGCCGGCCCATTAGCACGTGCGGGAGGAGCAGGCGCGCTTCCTATGGAGAAAGAAGGGGAGAAAAAAGGGTAGGAACCAGGGATAAAACCCTGGTCTCCCATGTGGTAGACCAACGCCTTAGCTATTGGGCTGTTTGCATACTTGAGTTACATCAGTGTATCAAACTATAAGAACCGAATCCGGCGATGATTTTGAAATAAAACCAAATCATTTAAATTATGGATGACATACTGGGTAATTTATGACAACTTCAGGGGCAATTTAAGTGATGGACTACCAGAAGCAATGAGTGCTTCATTATTAGGGAAAGATGCGAACAATTTTTTGAAATCATGAACATTCTACGTTATTTTTTGAATTCACAAACAGTTTATGATTTTTCAATATAGTTTTAAATCTCGCAACTTTTCAAAGTAAGTTCTTTTGAAAATTTCGAATTAACTTAAAGAAGGAAAATGAAAAACAAAAATGAGTAAAAAGCAAAAAAAGAAATAGAAAACAGAGGGCGCCACCACCTGCACATGGGCCGGCCCATTAGCGTGTGCGGAAGGAGGATGCGTGCTTCCTACAGAGAAAAAGGGAGAAAAGGGGGTGGGAACCAGGGATCAAACCCTGATCTCCCGTGTGGTAGACCAACGCCTTAGCCATTGGACTGTTTGCGTACTTGAGTCACATCAGTGTATCAAACTATAAGAACCGAATCCGAGGGCGATTTTGAAATAAAACCAAATTGTTTTAATTATGGATGGCATAGTGGGTAACTTATAATAACTTTGGGGGCAATTTAAATGACGGACGACCAGAAGCAATAAATGTTTTATTATTATTAGGGAAAGATTGGACGCAAGAATAGTAAAATTGGTCCATTTAGCAAAAAAAAAAGATAAATTAGACATCCAACTGCACGGTGATATACTGCGTCTAGAATCCAAATCCAAAATAATATCACGCACACCCTAGGTCAGTTTCACAAATCCAAAAAATGGCATGATGGGAGCTCTCCCTATTATATCAACGTGTGGCAAAGTAACGAAATTTTTCCATCTAGTCTTAGTAAAATCAAGAGCTCAGAAATATACTCTATCCGTCCGCTGAAGAGTGTACATCTAAACTTTTAAAAATAAATTATGGAGTTAAGTAAAAAATTCATTGAAAAGATGTAAGCCACCATCTCTCTCCTTTTTTTTGCGGGGTTAAAGGGAATTTCATTGCTCAGTTGGGAGGAAGATCCTCCATACATAGTTTCGGTACATTAGCAGGTCCAGATTTTAACCAAACGGTAGTCCTAGCTTCTACTCGGCCAAATTCAGCTAGTCTATGCCCAACACAATTTTGTCTCCTACTAATATGAGCAATTGAAATTTCCCTTTCACCAAGAAGTCTCTTAGCTTCAGTAATCATCATCGCATGTTGCGATTTATCTTCCTTCAGTGACCGGATAGTCTGCACAGCAATCAGGCTGTCCATCTCCACGTCCACAGGCAAAGGAGACCATTGCATGGCAAAATTGAGGCCTTCGAGACAAGCCGCCAACTCCGCTTGCAAGGGATCTGCATAGAAGAGAAGGTTTCTCCACGCCGAGAAAATAATCGCTCCATTGTTGTCCCTCAAGATCATGCCTGCACCCGCAACACCAGAGACGGGGCAGTACGAACCATCGACGTTCAGTTTAACACGTCCAGGGGCGGGGGCCTGCCACATGCTATCCGACGCTGGCGCGTTCTCCTGATGCCTTGCCGGTGCCCTCCTGGCAGCGGGCGCCAGGACCATCTTGCCCTTCATGTGATCACCGTCCGGGTCACGCTGGATAGCAGCCAAAGATGCTTCATAGCTGAGCAGAAACCGGCATGAAGCCTCCACTAGGGGTGGCCTCTTCTCATGGACGATTTCATTTCGAATATGCCATGCGCGCCACAACACCATAAGGACCCTCATGCGATCATCAACCTGCATGGTTACAACACGTCAAACAGCCACTCGATACCCGTCGGCCTAACAGAATTGAGGTCCGGCAGGCTCCAATGTTTCGCCATGGCCCGCCACAGTTCCACAGCACGGGGGCATCTGCAAAAAACATGGAACGTGTCCTCTCTCTCCTCTTTAATTAGCCAACCCCCAATGATCTAAGTGCATGTAGAAATTAAGAAGACCGTGTGTAGATGGTTATTTCTTGATTACCATGTGATGTGAGAATGGTATTTTTTTTTCTATTTAAAGTGCAGTGGAAAAATAGAAATACACTTTTTGTGAATAAATTTTAAAGCCAAACGTATATTCTTCACCGGACGGAGAGAGTAGGCAAGTAACTATGGTACGGTTTTTTTTTTTGCGATAAACTATGGTACGGTTCTAACCAACCGAATATACCATAAATGATTAGTACAATCCAGATAGGTTATTAATTAGTAGTATAATCTTACTCCTGTGGATGGATACTCGCCACAGCGGCATAGGTCTCAACCTGTCGGATGGAGGATCAAACAGTAATACAGGACTTGACGTCTGCTGCCCTCTCGCTGACGTAGCGTTGGTCTGCATCATCCGTCCAAACGGCCGCGTCGCCGAGACTCCTCACCGTGGACGGGCGGAGAAGCGCATGGTTGTTCTGATCATCATGCTTTCTTCTATGTTGCAACGGCGACTGACGAGTACGTAGAGCTAAGAGCATTTTCAATAGCTTGTTTATATAAATGTTTATATTCGTTTTTCATGATGTAAGCCTAAAATAGGTGTTTAATAGTTTGTCTATATAGTCGTCTAAATATACATATTTTTTAAATCGACCTCGACATGTTCACGCCTGGACATTGTGAAGGCGTCGTCTAAACTCAGCTGCAGTCATGATTTCTTCCTCTCCACAGCAACGGCCCACCTGTCATGGTCCATGTATATAGACGTTCTGATGCAAAACTGGACGTGTATATAAAGAAATCTTTTTAGACCATTGTCTATATGAATATATAGACATCTAAATATACACATGCTATTGAAGATGCTCTTAAACACTAGACCCCATCTTGTTCGTCAGTGTCCGTTTGGACACAGACGGTTCATTTGAGCCCAAATGAACACATGACCCGGTCCAACACGTAACCCTATCTTTAAAACTTGTCTGTGTTTGGTCCGGTTCGACCCATTTCAGGCGCATACTTGGGCCAGCTTTGAGGTCGCGCGACGGATGGGGCACGCGTCCTCTCCGTGTCCACGTCGAGTCTGCGTGTCGGTGGTCCAACTACCTCCCACCGCTCCCAGTCAATGCGCACGGGTGGTTGGCCCGCAAGTTAGCCACACAGACAGCCCTGGCCCGCATACTTTTCTATAGGCAAGTCGTGGATTCTAGTCGCCGTCCCCATCCACTTCCCCACCACTACCCCACCATCACCCCTCCCCCCATCGAAGACACCAAAACCCTAGCCAGCATCGGCCATGGGGTTCTGGAAGTGGCACCCAAGCAAGAAGGGCAAGCACGAGCACGAGGCGGGCCCATCTTCTGGTAGTGCGTCTAATCACTTGACGTCTCCGGCTCCGTTCTTCATCTCCCCTTCAGCGGTCGCACCGCACTTCAGGCCCTACGTCGGCGTCGAGGTGTGCCGCCGGTACAGGGAGACATGCACTCCGCTGTCGTGGTCAGATGCCCACCTCCCCAATGGGTGGCATCTTAGCCTGGATCGGGTGCCCATTCCCCCCGTGCCGGCGACAGGTCGCGCCCGCCTGCAAGAGATCGCCCGTCGCCGCGCCAGGATCCAGCGCGAGCTCCTTGTCGACCGCAGATACACCGTGGACTCGCCACTGTTGGACACCTGGTTTCAAGATGAGCACTGAAAGATCGTGGATATCGCCTAGAGTGGGAGTGAATAGGCGCTTTAAAATAATTACGGTTTAGGCTTGAACAAATGCGGAATAAACCTAGCGATTAATTTATCAAGCACAAAACCTACAACAACTAGGCTCACCTATGTACACCAACAACTTATGCTAAGCAAGATAAACAACTAAGTGATAACAAGATATATGACAAAGAACAATATGGCTATCACAAAGTAAAGTGCATAAGTAAAGGGCTCGGGTAAGAGATAACCAAGGCACACAGAGACGACGATGTATCCCGAAGTTCAGACCCTTGCGGATGCTAATCTCCGTTTGGAGCCGTGTGGAGGCACAATGCTCCCCAAGAAGCCACTAGGGCCACCGTGATCTCCTCGCGCCCTCGCACAATACAAGATGCCATGATTCCACTAAGGGACCCTTGAGGGCGGTCACCGAACCCATACAAATGGCAACCCTTGGGGCGGTCACCGAACCCGTACACTTTGGCAACCCTTGGGGGCGGTCACGGTACCCGTCAAATTGCTCGGAGTGATCTCCACAACCTAATTGGAGACCCCGACACTTGCTCAGAGCTTTACACCACAATGATTGAGCTCCGAACACCACCAACCGTCTAGGGCGCCCAAGCACCCAAGAGGAACAAGCTCAAGGGTACCAAGCACCCAAGAGTAATAAGCTTCTCAACTTGTAACTTCCACGTATCACCGTGGAGAACTCAAACCGATGCACCAAATGCAATAGCAAGGGCACACGGAGTGCCCAAGTCCTTCTCTCCCAAATCCCACCAAAGCAACTAATGCTAGGGAGGAAAATGAGAGGAATAACAAGGAGGAGAACACCAAGAACTCCAAGATCTAGATCCAAGGGGTTCCCCTCACATAGAGGAGAAAGTGATTGATGGAAATGTGAATCTAGATCTCCTCTCTCTTTACCCCCCAAAACTAGCAAGAATCCATGGAGGGATTGAGAGAAATCAAGCTCGAAGAAGATCAACAATGGGGGGTAAATGCAAGCTCAAAGGATAAAGTTCAATGGGGAAGAAGACCCCCTTTTATAGGACTTCCTAAATCCAACCGTTATGTGCTCAGGTCGTGCACAAATGGTACTACCGCTTGGAGGAGCGGTACTACCGCTTAGCACGGCCAAAACAGCCCAACGAGACAGAAAACACGAATAGTAGATCTGCCAGAGAGGCAGTACTGCTCTGGGGAGCAGTACTACCGCTCTTCTACCGATCTACTACCGCTTAGGAAAAATAGGCAACAGAAACAAGCACATCTATTGAAGCACAAGCGGTACTACCGCTCGGGGTGCAGTACTACCGCTTGAGCGGTACTACCGCACTACTACCGCTCTACTACCGCTTAGAGAAAACAGGCAACAAAAACATGCACATAAGATTTTTCCCAAGCGGTAATGGCTGCGGTAGTCCATAACGGAAGTACCGCAAGCGGTAGTATTGTGGTACTGAGTGGTACTGCCGCTTGGGTGCCGCAAAATAGCCCAAGCAAAACAGAAGAAACATGTAGGACCAAAATAGTCGCAACTTTTGCAAATGGGCTCCGAAATCAACAAACTCAAACCTGTTGGATAGATGACGACTAGTACTATCCAAGAAACGACTGGTAACAGTAATAAGAGGCAGGGGAGGCATGCCTAACAAATAGAGGAGTGAAACCTCCAACAGAGAAGAACTGGCATAACCTCCAAAATCGAAAACATCATAGAAAATGCATGTGAACTCCGTTTTCGATGAACTCGAGCTTGTCATCAAGATGACCATAAGCTCCAAATCTCACAAGCAGAAGAACCAGACAAGAACCAATAAAGATGATGCAAGGATGCAATGGTTTGAGCTCTCTACGAATGATACGATCAACCCGGTCTCCCAACTACCACCATGAGACCAGCCAAATAGAAAACCTATCACGAGAAAACCTTTGCCTTGCACATAGTCCACTTGAGCTACATGATGACGATCTTGACTCCCTCAAGTTGGACCACCTTTCTTGATTGCATTGGCTCGATGAAGACTAATGGATTGCTCCCCCATACCCCATTATTGGTGAGCCACTCATTGGAATATCTTCACAAGTCCATTGAAACCACAATGGACAGCAAGCTTCAAGCACTTGCTCTTTTCGTAATGCTCCACTTGACCTTGCACACCGCAATCTTGATGAAGATCACCACTTGATGTCATCCTCTCCATGGGTTGTCTGATATCTTCCTCTTGACGCAAGCCCATGGAAACATACCTTGAATCTTTCCAACTCTCTTCATTTGGATGATGCCTTGAAGGTAAACAAGAATGATCACATAATGTTCTTCTTCAAGACATGCTTGCAATAAGCTCAACTCTCACATGACCAATCTTTGGATAATTCCTTGAATAGCACCTTGGCTAACACATAAACTCCTTGAAACCAACACATGGACTTCAAGACAAGCCTATGGATAAATCCTTCAAATATAACTCAAGGAAACCATTAGTCCATAGAGATTGTCATCAATTACCAGAACCAAACATGGGGGAACCGCATGTTCTTTCAATCTCCCTCGATTTGGTAATTGATGACAATCACTTTCAAGAGAGTTTATATAAGGAATTTGTTGGGGAAAGCAGTATTTCAGAAAATTTCCTACGATCACGCAATATCTATCTAGGATATGCATAGCAACGAGAGGGGAGAGTGTATCTACGTACCCTCGTAGACCGAAAGTGGAAGCATTTAGTAACGCGGTTGATGTAGTCGAACGTCTTCGTGATCCAACCGATCAAGTACCGAACGCATGACACCTCTGCGATCTGCACACGTTCAGCTCGGTGACGTCCCTCGTACTCTTGATCCAGCTGAGGCCGAGGGTGAGTTCGGTCAGCATGATGGTGTGTTGACGGTGATGATGAAGTTACCAACGCGAGGCTTCGCCTAAGCACTACGATAATATGACCGAGGTGTAAAACTATGGAGGGGGCATCGCACACGGCTAAAGATCAACTTGTGTGTCTATGGGGTGCCCCCTCTCCTGTATATAAAGGAGGGGAGGAGGAGGCCGTCCGTCCACAAGGGGCGCGCCCAACGGGGGGGGGGGGAATCCTACTCCAAGTAGGAATTGGTCCTCCCCTTTCCTAATCCAAGTAGGAGAAGAGGAAGGAGTGGGAGAGGGAAAGAGGGGCCGTGCCCCCTCCCCTAGTCCTATTCGGATTCCCCTTGGGGGGTGCCACCTCCTGGCTGCTGCCCTCTCTCTCCCCTAAAGCCCATTAAGGCCCATTACTTCCCCGAGGGGTTCTGGTAACCCTTCCGGCACTCCGGTTTTATCTGAAACCACCCGGAACACTTCCGGTGTCCGAATGTAACATTCCAATATATCAATCTTTATGTCTCGGCCATTTCGAGACTCCTCGTCATGTCTGTGATCTCATCCGGGACTCCGAACAATCTTCGGTACATCAAACCACATAACTCATAATACAAATTGTCATTGAACGTTAAGCGTGTGGACCCTACGGGTTCGAGAACTATGTAGACATGATCGAGACACATCTCCGGTCAATAACCAATAGCAGAACTTGGATGCTCATATTGGCTCCTACATATTCTACGAAGATCTTTATCGATCAAACCGCATAACAACATACGTTGTTCCCTTTGTCATCGGTATATTACTTGCCCGAGATTCGATTGTCGGTATCATCATACCTAGTTCAATCTCATTATAGGCAAGTCTCTTTACTGTTCTGTAATGCATCATCCAGCAACTAACTCATTAGTCACATTGCTTGCAAGGCTTATAGTGATGTGCATTACCGAGAGGGCCCAAAGATACCTTTCTAACAATCGGGGTGAAAAATCCTAATCTCGATCTATGCCAACTCAACAAACACCATCGGAGACACCTGTAGAGCATCTTTATTGTCACCCCAGTTACGTTGTGACGTTTGATATCACGCAAGGTGTTCCTCTGGTATCCGAGAGTTGCATAATCTCATAGTCATAGGAGCATGTATAAGTCATGAAGAAAGCAATAGCAATAAAACTAAACGATCATAGTGCTAAGCTAACAGATGGGTCTTGTCGATCACATCATTCTCTAATGATGTGATCCCATTCATCAAATGACAACACATGTCCATGGCTAGGAAACTTAACCACCTTTGATTAACGAGCTAGTCAAGTAGAGGCATACTAGGGACACTCTGTTTGTCTGTGTATTCACACATGTACTAAGTTTCCGGTTAATACAATTCTAGCATGAATATTAAACATTTATCATGGTATAAGGAAATATAAATAACAACTTTATTATTGCCTCTAGGGCATATTTCCTTCAGAATTATGCATCACCATGCAATGCAACAACCAATGATGCATGTGTATGAGATGCAAATGCTTAGGAACGAAACCAAAGAAAGCAAGAAGAAATAACTCTGTAAACTCCTCCACAAAACTCTCTGAAACTTCTCCCCCATTAGCATCGATTGCCAAAATGGGCGAAACGCTTAGAAGGCCAATATAAAAGGTGTTCCTCCATAAATTGTGTATTTCTCAACAAGAGAGTGGAATGCAATACACATATCTAATGGTAAATACTTGGAGGAAGATAAACTATATTGAGGCTCCAAAGATTGAGAAAGGAAGATATGCCACAAAGACATAACAAAGAGAGAAACAAGCAATCAAATGATACCAATTGAAACAAGCAGTCAAAAGATACCAATTGAACAAACTAAACCAGTGATCCTACAAGCCACATGAATAAAAGATTTTATGATAAGAGCAAATAAGTGTTCCATAGAAACTAGAGAAGCTCCCCATGATTTGTGCATTATTTAGTTTTGTATTTGGATACAACGAGCACAAAATAGGATCGTCACTCCCCCAAAATCAATAGAACCTCACAACAAGTGCAAGTGAGCATATAGGACACAAAGCCTAGCATTTTCAGCAAACACATGGTTGAGCAACATGTAAAAGAGGCAACTTAAGAATAGGCTCAACCAAAAAGATGTGTGTGAGTCATGGCAAAGCACTTGAGAAGACTGATATAAGGATGGGCATTAAGCATCAACATAGTCTTGGATACATGAGATACAAGGTGCAAGACGTACATGTCCTTCCCACACACACAACAAGCAAAAGGATACACAAGCTTACTAAAAAGTGAAATAACAACCAAGCTTGTGACAACCCATGGTGAAGATAGAAAAAGAAAGCCTCATCAAGACGTGGGATACCAAAAAGATGGCAAAAGCCTCGTCAAGACAAGCAAGAGGAAAATAATCTTCACCACACAAGAGTGCATCAAGGTGCAATGATATAAGACCCGCACTCAAGATAAATCCTTTCATGAAACCACCAAGGAAAAAGGTGGACGTGAAAGAATAAGGATATCAACTAGAGATGTAACTTTTCTCAAGTGTATAAGATTCTAGGTAGATCAAAATCATGATGATATCAATCCACAAAGAAGGATGAACACACGAAAAAGTTACACAAAGGAAAGAACATGATATACACATGTAAGTCATAAATATACCAATAAGATGTTTGCTTGAAAGCATAGCACATGGCTAGATATGGTCTTATTGTATATAAATGAACTCCTACCACACCTCCATCAAAGACATCACAACTAGCAACAAGAGATCATCGTTGGGATGCTTTGAGAAAGGAAACAAGTATCACAAGATGAAATGAATATCATGCCAAGATGCAACCTACACAAGGTTGAATGCAAGAGAAATGCATGAATAGATACTTGTTACCGAGATAGCATTGGAAGGATGTAGAAGATACCAATTGAAGGTATTGGATAGTAGTTCATTGAACATCCTAGCTTGACTCCAATAAGCACATGGTGACAACACCTTCCTTGTGAGTGAGCCGAGCATCTAATGCATCTCCAATTGTTCCTAGAACAAAAACACAAACAAAATGGTACGCAAACTGATTGGGAACAAAGAGTTAGAAACACCAATACATAGGACAAACTCCACATAAATATGTGCACATAGATATGAAAAAAATATCATGCACATCTCATCCAATTTGATACTTGGTGGAGTTTCCCTTATATATTGCGTCAAAGAAAGAAAGCATGCCAAAGAAAATACATGAAGTAAATATGCATGCTAAAGACTTTCAAGAACAAACACCAAATGAAAGAGGAATACAAAGTGAAAAGGATACCAAATGGAGAAATCATCACTTGGAAGATATCAATTAAAATATACATCAAGGATTGAGATATCCATTGATACATGCAAAAACAAAGATGTCGAACTCCCAAAAGAGAGAATGGTTCCAAACAAACCAAACGCTCTACAAAGTTTCATGATGGCACAAAGTACTAAAAAGAAGCGGTTTGCGTTCCACCAACACACACTTGATAGGATCAGCGTTCTAAGAAAAATAGGATAGCTCCTCCAAGCATCGCGCATTATAGAGAATTTGCATTTGAATACAAAATGCACAAGATGGGATCACCATTCACTATATCTATAAAAACACTAGACAAGCTCAAGGAATTAACAAGATCCACAAGTGGTATGGAATACAATGGGAGTCGACACAATCCTAGGCAAGAGATAAGGCAAATAAAAGCCAAGGAAAATGTAAAGGTGATCAACAATTTCTACCACATAAATGATTACCAATTGCCACAAGACAAGAAGTATTTGGAAATAATCCGG
Source organism: Triticum urartu (assembly GCF_003073215.2). Lineage (NCBI taxonomy): Eukaryota > Viridiplantae > Streptophyta > Magnoliopsida > Poales > Poaceae > Triticum > Triticum urartu. The sequence continues at coordinate 449,815,432 of NC_053024.1, read as the reverse complement.
TGGTAGATTTCAAAGATATGCATCATCATCTTCACACCAAACACAAAAGCAAAATGCAACTTGTAGAGCTAACATGCCACCTAGGAACAAGATAATTTACAATATCAATTCTAGGTGACAATACCTCAAATGTACACATTTTCTAGGATTGTAATTTGCACATAGCACATTAATCCCCCATAATGTGATACCAAAGAAAACTTCACAAGAGGCAATAAGAATCCAACAAGATATAATTAATGGACTATTTAGAATTTGAATTTCTCATGAAAAGACATACCACATAGACTAGATAATCTTGTAATATCAATACTAGGTGGTATCCCTCATGTACACACATTTATAGGATCGTGAGGTGCACAAAGCACATCACTCCCCCAAAATGGGAGATTCCATTAATCTCTCACAAGAGCCAACTAAGATACAAACAAGATGCAAAAAGTCTCAACACAATACTCAAATGTACATGATGTGCAAACCAACAAGCAAATTGGAAGCACAACATATACACACACACATGCAAGGTACAAAACCAAAACATGCAAAGGGGCAAGTAACTTTCAATGTAAACAATTTAAGTACAAGTTGTCGCAAGGAGGCACATTGGATAGTAGATAGAAACTTGATAACTCAATTGACTTGGCTTGAGACAATAAGAATGACGAAGTCCCCTTAATTCTTCATAGTGTAGCCAAGTCTCCAATGACCTCCAACAACACCTATTGATCAAGTTTGAGCTAGTTGGTCCCCAACCAAGTTGGGTCCTAAGAGGTTAGGCACAATAGGCTTGGCTACCCAAATGATTCTTTTCTTGGCACCACTTTGAGTACCAACAAATTTGGCAAACACATTGCCAACCTTATCCTTCACAAGAGAATAGATATCCTCAATTAGAATAGGGTTGGATAAGGTACCATTCGTGCATGAAGAAGGGACGTGACCTTTCTCACGACATAAGTAGCAACGTCTACTCTTCACTTTCTTCTCACTTGATTTGTCAACTTGAGAAGCATTAGCTTGAGTCTTCTTCGGAAGAGGCCTTTCTTCAACTTGAGGTTGATCATGAGAATGAACTTGTGGCCGCTTCCCTTTTTGCTTGTCACTAATGGCCTTGTTCTTCAATGGGCAAGATCTAACATGATGCCCTTCAATTTTGCACTTGAAGCAAATAATCTTGGCCAAATTCTTGACTTGTTTTTGGCCCTTCTTCTTCTTATGGGAGTTGAATCCAAGTCCACCTTTGTCATTGGGGGATTTTTGCATACTCAAGGTATTGTTGAGTGCGGACTTCCCTTCATGACTCTTTTCCAAGTCTTTCTTCAAGGAAGTTACTTGGGCCTTGAGCTCTTTGATTTCCTCTACATGGTTAGTATCAACACAAGTACTAGAGGAAGTATAAGCTTCATTGTTAGAGCAACAAGGTAAGGAAAGTAATTCATCACAAGATGTAGCAACTTATGAGTGGATGAATTACGAGGACTAGCACATGGCAATATAGCATTTAGACTTGAAATAGTGCTAGTATCCACATGAGACTCACTAGATGTTACCTTAGTAATCATAGCCTCATGAGCTATCTCTAGCACATTATGGGATGCTAGAATATCATCATGAGAGCTTGAGAGCTTTTCATGATTTTCTTCCAATTTTCCATAATTTCTAGATAGCAACGCAAGTTGAGCCCTTAGCCCAACATTCTCCTTCAAAATGAATGCTTCACAAGTAATAGAGTTAGTAGAACAAGAATCATAATTAACAACAAGAGGAGAGGGCAACTTTGCAAGATCTTTTGAATATGAAGCTTTAAGTTGAGCATGAGACTCGGTGAGTTTGATGAGCTCACTCTTAATGACCCTTGAGCCATTTTAGAGGTGCCCAAAGTCCTCAAGGAGTTTAGCATGCGCAACTTCAAGCTTTTCATTTTTAGTTTCGAAATCATTGGCCACCTCAAGAGCTCTATCATGAGATTCCTTCACTCTAGATAATTCTAGAGCAAAAGTCTCCTCAAGAGATTCCTTGGTGGTTTATTCAAGCTCAATAGCTTGGGAGAGGTCCGCAATCTCATTATCGTAATCATGCTCATGAACTTCCATTTTCTCAATGGTGACCTCATGCTCCTCGAGATGAGATTCCAACTCCTAAATATATTTCTTGCCCTCAATGGCAATGGACATGATTTCCATGAAGTTGGAACGAGCAATTTTATTTTTATGAAGAGATTTAAAAACCATTTCCCCCTTAATCTTTAAGGCAACATTATCATTCTCTTCATCATTATCAACATCATCATCATTCTTATCATCATCAATATCATCACAAGATATGTTGGGATTCAAAGTGGGAGATACCTTTGAAGCCTTAGCCATAAGGCAAAATGCAATAGATGATGATGTAGAATCCCTTGAAGCACCATTCAAGACCACATCTTGTTCCATGGGGTGTTGTGTTTCCTCTACATTGTTAGCACAACAACTCGAGGAAATACATGCATTTTTATCATGGCAACAATACATAGCAAGCATATCATCATCAGATTTAATCAATAAATTTCTACATGATATGCAAGAACTATCAACACAAGTATGTGAAACATGTAAGGTGCTCCTAGTGTTAAAGTCCAAAGATGGAGCATTGCAATAAGATAGTGATGAAGTGTCATCAACAATAAGCCCACTATCATCATTGTAATGACCAACACTACTCACCATATCAACAATAAGCCCACCTTGTGGCAATCCACATGTAAGTGAAGTAGAAGAAGTTGAGAAGGCAACACGGCCGGAGGTGGAGGGAGAACAGTCAGCCCCACAAATCTTGGACACACCATATTTAAGTTGAAACTTTGTCCACAACTCATGAGCATCCCGGAATGACATGAGTTGAAATATAACTACATTGCTCAAAGCATCAAAAAGCACATTAGACGCTTACAAGTTTTTCTCATCCTCTAAAGATAATCTTTGGGGATCCTTCGGAGGAGGAAAACCCATATCTACAATTCACTCTAAATTTGGGTCCATGGCCCTAAAGAGATTAAGCATGTGAATTAACCAAACAACAAAATTTGTGCCATCAAAACTAAGAGCGTCAAAGAATCCTAATCCCCTAGTTGACATCTTTACTCTCTAGGCGGTTAAGCCTAACAAAGAGAGACATGCTTTGATACCAATTGAAAGATTGCGGATGTCGCCTAGAGGGGGTGGGGGTGAATAGGTGCTTTAAAATAATTACGGTTTAGGCTTAAACAAATACGGAATAAACCTAGCGGTTAATTTGTCAACCACAAAACCTACAACAACTATGCTCACCTATGTGCACCAACAACTTATGCTAAGTAAGATAAACAACTAAGTGATAGCAAGATATATGATAAAGAACAATATGGCTATCACAAAGTAAAGTGCATAAGTAAAGGGCTCGGGTAAGAGATAACCGAGGCACACAGAGACGATGATGTATCCCGAAGTTCACACCCTTGCGGATGCTAATCTCCGTTTGGAGCGGTGTGGAGGCACAATGCTCCCCAAGAAGCCACTAGGGCCACCGTAATATCCTCACGCCCTCGCACAATGCAAGATGTCATGATTCCACTAAGGGACCCTTGAGGGCGGTCACCGAACCCGTACAAATGGCAACCCTTGGGGGCGGTCACCGAACCCGTACACTTTGGCAACCCTTGGGGGTGGTCACCGATACCCGTCAAATTGCTCGGGGTGATCTCCACAACCTAATTGGAGACCCCGACGCTTTCCCGGAGCTTTACACCATAATGATTGAGCTCTGAACACCACCAACCGTCTAGGGCACCCAAGCACCCAAGAGGAACAAGCTCAACGGTACCAAGCACCCAAGATTAATAAGCTTCTCAACTTGTAACTTCCACGTATCACCGTGGACAACTCAAACCGTTGCACCAAATGTAATGGCAAGGGCACACGGAGTGCCCAAGTCCTTCTCTCCCAAATCCCACCAAAGCAACTAATGTTAGGGAGGAAAATGAGAGGAAGAACAAGAAGTAGAATACCAAGAACTCCAAGATCTAGATCCAAGGGGTCCCCCTCACATAGAGGAGAAAGTGATTGGTGGAAATGTGGATCTAGATCTCCTCTCTCCCCCCCTCAAACTAGCAAGAATCCATGGAGGGACTGCGAGAAATCAAGCTCGAAGAAGATCAACAATGGGGGGTAAATGTGAGCTCAAATGATAAGGTTCAATGGGGAAGAAGACCCCCTTTTATAGGACCCCCCGAATCCAACCGTTATGTGCTCAGGTCGTGCACAAGCGGTACTACCGCCTGGAGGAACGGTACTACCGCTTAGCACGACCAAAACAGCCCAACGAGGCAGAAAACACGAATAGTAGATCTGCCAGAGAGGTAGTACCGCTCTGGGGAGCCGTACTACCACTTGAGCGGTACTACCACTCTTATACCACTCTACTACCGCTTAGGGAAAATAGGCAACAGAAACAAGCACAAGCATTGAAGCAAAATGTGTACTACCGCTTGAGCGGTACTACTACTGCTTAGAGAAAACAGGCAACAGAAACATGCACATAAGACGTTTCCCAAGCGGTTGTGGCTGCGGTAGTCCATAACGGAAGTACCACAAGCGGTACTACCGTGGTACTGAGCAATACTACCGCTTGGGTGCCGCAAAATAGCCCAAGCAAAACAGAAGAAACAGGTAGGACCGAAACAGTCACAACTTTTGCAAATGGGCTCCGAAATCAACAAACTCAAACCTGTTGGATAGATGACGACTAGTACTATCCAAGCAAAAATAGGTAACAATAAGAAGAGGCAGGGGATGTATGCCTAACAAATAGAGGAGTGAAACCTCCAACAGAGAAGAACCAGCATAACCTCCAAAATCAAAAACATCATAGAAGATGCATGTGAACTCCGTTTTCGATGAACTCGAGCTTGTCATCAAGATGACCATAAGCTCCAAATCTCACAAGCAGAAGAACCAGACAAGAACCAGTAAAGATGATGCAAGGATGCAATGGTTTGAGCTCTCTACGAATGATACGGTCAACCCGATCTCCCAACTACCACCATGAGACTGGCCAAATAGAAAACCTATCACGAGAAAACCTTTGCCTTGCACATAGTCCACTTGAGCTACATGATGACGATCTTGACTCCCTCAAGTTGGACCACCTTTCTTGATTGCATTGGCTCGATGAAGACTAATGGATTGCTCCCCCATACCCCATTATTGGTGAGCCACTCATTGGAATATCTTCACAAGTCCATTGAAACCACAATGGACAGCAAGCTTCAAGCAGAAGAACCAAACAAGAACCAATAAAGATGATGCAAGGATGCAATGGTTTGAGCTCTCTATGAATGATACGATCAAGCTACTCATCGAGAGCCCCTCTTGATAGTACGGCAATCGATCCTATAACCCGGTCTCCCAACTACCACCATGAGACCGGCAAAATAGAAAACCTATCAGGGGCAAACCTTTGCCTTGCACATAGTCCATTTGAGCTAGATGATGATGATCTTGACTCCCTCAAGTTGGACCTCCTTTCTTGATTGCGTTGGCTTGATGAAGACTAATGGATTGCTCCCCCATACTGCACTATTGGTGAGCCACTCTTTGGCACATCTTCACAAGTCCATTGACACCACAATGGATAGCAAGCTTCAAGCACTTGATATTTTCGTGATGCTCCACTTAACCTTGCAAACCGCAGTCTTGATGAAGATCACCACTTGATGTCATCCTCTCCATGGGTTGTATGATATCTTCCTCTTGACACAAGCCCATGGAAACATACCTTGAATCTTTCCAACTCTCTTCATTTGGATGATGCCTTGAAGGTAAACAAGAATGATCACACAATCTTCTTCTTCAAGACATGCTTGCAATAAGCTCAACTCTCACATGACCAATCTTTGGATAATTCCTTGAATAGCACCTTGGCCAACACATAAGCTCCTTGAAACCAACACATGGACTTCAAGACAAGCCTATGGACAAATCCTTCAAATATAACTCAAGGCAACCATTAGTCCATAGAGATTGTCATCAATTACCAAAACCAAACATGGGGGCACTGCATGTTCTTTCAAGCACGACACGCGTCGCACCACCATTTTCGTCGGTCATGGGAGCCCGCCCCGCGTGTCTCATTGTGCGCGCGCGCCGAGCCCACCAAGCATTCGCGGTCGCACGCGGATCCATGGCCTGACGCCGACGCTGTATCCCTCCCCATCGCCACCACCATTGAAACCTCCCGCCATGACAGCCGAGGAGGAGGAACGGCTCCTGCAGGTCATCATGGAGGACTCCGAGAGGGAGTACACGCGCTAGCAGGAGGAGGAGTGGCAGGGCCTGCAGTTCATGCTTGAGCTCTTGGCCTACCGAGACGTCTACATCCCAGAGCTGGACATCAAGCAGGAGGCCAAGGAGGTGGTCAAGGTGGAGCCCGCGGTAGAGCGTGCACTGGCGTCGTGGTCGCCACCCCCAGAGCCAACGTCGTGGCCTCCACCGCCGCCTACACAGTACGCCCCTGGCCCAATCTAGGGGCCGCCGCCGCACCCTCTAGACACCCCACCATACATCGACCTCACGAGCGACAACGAGAATGGTGGCACCTGAAGACGGCCGCTGCGACGGCATCAACGACGATGGCGAGGTCTTCTACGGTGCACGGGGCGACCACTTATCTTTTGCTTTCTTTTTTTCATTTAATGTAGTGATGTGGTTGGGCCATGAGGCCGGCGGACTTTTAAATATGTTTTTAAGTTTCTTAGCTATGTTTAAAATGCCTTATTTTTCTTTTGTATTTGTTGTTTTTTCCTTTGTCCACCACGGACAAGTTGTGGTTGGGGCCGCGCGTTGGGTGCCTCGACACCAACCCGACCCGATACAGACAACCACCTCCCCATTCCCACCCCAAATGGATGAAATCCGGAAAAAACGGACGTTCAGATGGGGTCGTGTGTTGGAGTTGGCCTAATCAATCAACGGTGATGAGATTGGAAGGATAGCTGGGTCTATCGTCTCCTTTTGCTCGCTCAAAGAAGAGGCGGTGGCTCATCAATTGTAATACACCTACAACCTTATTTTTTTCCTTTAGTCGCATCCAACTATCCTGGTTATAATCTGAGGAGGGCACTTTTTTTAGGGTATGAATTGCATGTTTTAACGTAATGGCATTGTTGGGCAATTTCTTCAAATTTAAAGTAGATCTAAAGGTTGGGGGTTTTTTGATGTAAAAAATTAATGGTCAGATGTTTCCAGTTTGTACAGGATTTTCTAGATTATTTAACTTTTTCTGGTTAGCCCATAAACTACTATTTATATATAATTTATTGTAGATCCAAAGGTTGTGGTTTTTTATGTAGAAAATTAATGGTCAGATGTTTCTAATTTTTACAGGATTTTCTTGATTATTTAACTTTTTCTAGTTAGCCCATAAACTACTTTTTATATATAATTTATAGTAGATCTAAATGTTGTGGTTTTTTATGTAAAAAAATAATGGTCAGATGTTTATAATTTTTACAGTATTTTCTAGATTATTTAAGTTTTTCTGGTTAACCCATAAGCTACTTTATATATATAATAATAGGTAGATTTAACATCTCAGGAAATATTTTTCACATGTATATTAATTATCGGTAATACCCGATATTGCCCGATAAACTCCGAATCCCTTTAGGTGATCCCGAAACGCTTCTGGTTCCTCTCAGAAATATTCCCAATATTAATGAAATAATTTCACAAATAAATCCTCGATACTCTCATCCCACTAACACAACATACCGTGATTTCCTTAATCTTGTGACCCCATAGGTTCAGTAAATCATAGACACGAACGGAGCCCCTTCGTTCAATGACCGATAGGGGAACCATGGACATCCATATAAATCCCTATGATTACATGAATGGCCTTCGAGTAAACCTTTGGTTATTATGTTATATTCCCTTTGCTTCACAATACTTTAGAAAACCCGGGGTGCATTGGTATCCTCCTGAATCATGTAGATGCTCATTATACCATTGATCCCGTTGTCGATCTTGTTCTTCTTTCTCGTTGAAGTGTTCCGGTATCCCCGTGGCATAGTCACATGTGTCTGGCCAAACAATGATGGATGCCTTCACACCGGGAGGGCCCTAAGAATATCTCTCCATCATCGGAGGAGCAAATCCCACTCTCGAGCTATCTAGTCCCTTGTCAAACTTTTCGATGAACACGTAAGTTGTCATTATGATCACCATGTTACTGATGATGTTTGAGCAATCCCAAAGTCCACCGTACAGTAGGAAGTGACTAAGATACTCTCATGGTCTGAGGAACTAAAACACATGCTAACACTCCATGTTATGACAATTGATTTCAGGCAATATTATCTCAAAGTATAACAAACAAGATTGGGTTGATTTAGTATGATTGTTCTTCTAACGTCATACTCTCAATGTTGTTTCAGGATTATCGTTACACTTAATGATATCCCGAGATCTAAAAAACATGATCACCAACAACACTTGAGCCAGTCTTAGAGGCAAGATAGGGAACCTATACTGTACCATTTATCATTCCACACGTGCATATGAGTTTTCCACTAAATCACATATTCCAGAATCACAGCAGTTATAGCATGAAATAAAAAATCTCAATTATGAAAATAGAAATATATTAATACAATATTATTGCCTCTAGGGCATATTTCCAACAGTCTCCCACTTGTATTGAGTCAATAATCTAGTTTACATAGTCTCTTTAATACCTATGGCTATCCGGTGTTGCTCATGCTTTGCTCATGGTAGAGCCTGAAGGAAATATGCCCTAGAGGCAATAATAAAGTTGTTATTTTATATTTCCTTATATCATATGATAAATGTTTATTATTCATGCTAGAATTGTATTAACCAGAAACTTGATACATGTGTGGATACATAGACAAAACACAGTGTCCCTAGTAAGCCTCTACTAGACTAGCTCGTTAATCAAAGATGGTTAAGTTTCCTAACCATAGACATGAGTTATCATTTGATGAACGGGATCACATCATTAGGAGAATGGTGTGATGGACAAGACCCATCCGTTATCTTAGCATAATGATCGTTAAGTTTTGTTGCTATTGCTTTCTTCATGTCATATACATATTCCTTTGACTATGAGATTATGCAACCCCCGAATACCGGAGGAATACCTTGTGTGCTATCAAACGTCACAACATAACTGGGTGATTATAAAGATGCTCTACAGGTATCTCTGAAGGTGTTTGTTGGGTTGGCATAGGTCGAGATTAGGATTTGTCACTCCAAGTATCGGAGAGGTATCTCTGGGCCCTCTCGGTAATGCACATCATAATAAGCCTTGCAAGCAATGTGACTGATGAGTTAGTTGAGGGATGATGCATTACGGAACGAGTAAAGAAACTTGCCGGTAACGAGATTGAACTAGGTACGAAGATACCGACAATCGAATCTCGGGCAAGTAACATACCGATGACAAAGGGAATGATGTATGTTGTCATTATGGTTTGACCGATAAAGATCTTCGTAGAATATGTAGGAACCAATATGAGCATCCAGGTTCCGCTATTGGTTATTGATCGGAAAGGTGTCTCGATCGTGTCTACATAGTTCTCGAACCCGTAGGGTCCGCACGCTTAACGTTCGATGACGATTTTGTATTATATGAGTTATGTGATTGGTGACCAAATTTTGTTTGGAGTCCTGGATGAGATCACGGACATGATGAGGAGTCTCGAAATGGTCGAGAGGTAAAGATTCATATACAAGACGATGGTATTTGGACACCGGAAGTGTTCCGGGGGGTACCGGGTACATATCGGGTCACCGGAAGGGGTTCTGGGCATCCCCCGGCAACTACATGGGCCTTAATGGGCCAAGAGGGGGACACACCAGCCCCTAAAGGGCTGGTGCGCCCCATGTAGGTCTAAATAAGGAGGAAGGGAAGAGGGGAAATAGAAAGGTATGGGAGCAATTCGCCCCCCCCTTCCTTCTCTCCTCCCTCCTCCTTCCTTCCCCCTCCGGATGAATATGGAAGGGGGAGGCTGAATTGGGAGGCACCCAAGTAGGATTCCTCCTACTTGGGGCGCCCCTTGGCTGCCTCTCCTCCCCTCCAGCCTATATATATGTGGGGTGGGGCACCACTAGAAGAGACAACAATGATTGTTAGCCGTGTGCGGCGCCCCCCTCCACAGTTTACACCTCCAGTCATATTGTCGTAGTGCTTAGGCGAAGCCCTGCGCAGATCACTTCACCATCACTGTCACCATGCCGTCATGCTGACGAAACTCTCCCTCGACAATTTGCTGGATCAAGAGTTCGAGGGATGTCATCACGTTCAGCACTCGGAGGTGCCGTACGTTCGGTGCTTGATCGGTCAAAATGAGAAGAAGTTTGACTACATCAACCGCGTTGTCAAACTCTTCCGCTTTCGTTCTATGAGGGTATGTGGACACACTCTCCCCCTCTCGTTGCTATGCATCTCCTAGATAGATCTTGCATGAGCGTAGGAATTTTTTGAAATTGCATGCTACGTTTCCCAACAAAGCCTTCGTCATTGGGTCTGACACATTCAAATCTATGTGGACCTTGAGGACCTTTCCAAAACCTTTCTCGACATGATGTTGAATAATGTGATACTTGCACTCGATGTGTCTAGTCTTCACGTGGGATCTTGGTTCCTTTGCTTGAGCAACATCACCACTATTATCACAATAGAGTGTCATTGGGTTCATCGCACTTGGGGCCACACGAACTTCTTTAGGAAAATATTGGGAAACTTAGTAGAAAACAAAAAAAATCATGCCTACACACACCAAAGATCAATATGAAGATGCGTGATGGGTTGGGATCATGATCGTTACTGTCACCGAGTTGCAGCAGAATAAGAACGTGTCGCTGTAGATCGTACTTGGAGTGTGAAAGGATCGATATGGTTGACTAGAGGGGGGGGGTGAATAGGAAACTACCAATTTTTAGCTTTTCTTAACAACTTAGGTTTAGCAACAAATAGGTTGTTTAGATGTGCAACTAGGTGAGCAACCTATATGATGCAAACAACAACAACAACAAGTGCAAGCAAACGATACAACACAACAACAGCTTGCACAAAGTAAAGGGAAGAGATAACCACAAGTGGAGTCGGTGGAGACGAGGATGTGTTACCGAAGTTCCTTCCTGTCGTGGTTTTGTCACGGCAGATGTCCTAGAGAAAGGACTTAGTCGTGGAGCCATCGCGACGGGTTAGCTTGAAGGGGTTAAAGCGGACACAGGGACGCAAGAGAGTTTATACTAGTTCGGCCCCTTCAATGAAGGTAAAAGCCTACGTCTAGTTGTGATGGAATTGATGGGGTTTCGATGACTAGGGAGCAAACAAGCTTCGCCTATGTCTCGAGTTGTTATCTGTCCTTGAACCGCCGCCGGGTCGTCCCCTTATATACACGGGTGACGCCCATCGGTTCACAGAGTCCCAACACCGGTCGATATTCATATCCGAGTTGGTCTCTCCTTATTCCTAACTTATAATACAAGTTTATATACAAATACCGGTTTACAGCTACAAGTCTTGAACCGACTACGGGCCTTAGGTCCTCATCTGTCTTCCTGGGCTTTAGCACTCTTGAACTACTGATGAAGTTGACCCGGGCCAGATAGGCCGGTTTACGCCCAGCAGTAAAATCCCCAACATTAGGCCCCAGATTGATTTGAACGGGTTCATGTCAATCCTTTAACAAAAGCTTCATCTTCAGCATCTTCTTATAAATTGGTAAACCGCCATGATGTCATCTTCTCTGATAGTTGTAAACCGGAGTGACGTCACCTGTCATAACGAAGCTATCCATTCTGCTTCTTTGTTTAATAGATCTGCGGAAATCGAGGCGACAACTCCGTTTCATGGCCCCTTGATTGTCGCGCCTGACACCTGTTCTTTCACCTTATAAATAGGACCGAAGGGTCATTTATTTTCTCCCCTTCGTGCCTTTCTTCCTCGTCTTCCTCGCGTCGCCAGCCTCGGAGCTCCGCTGCCGCCATCGTCCTTTGCATCAACCTCGCCCGCTGCATCAACCTGGGCGCACCAGAGCATCGCGGCAACCTTCCGTGTCTTCCTCAGCTCCGGTAAATCTTCAATCCTTTCCCCCGCAGATCTGACCTAGGGTTTCACAGTTCTTCAGTGTTCATCGTCTGCCTCTTGCTCATACGATAGATCTTTAGATGACTCCGCAAATCTTTATTCTGTGCAATGGTAGCTGTTTACCCTTCGCCTTCACTTACACATCTCAAAACCATGGATCTGTATGTACGTCTTGCTCATTGATTTGGTATTGCTCCTTTTGGACCTCTGAATATTTATCTTTTTTCTGAACTTGCTTCAGATCCATCGCTGTAGAGAAATCTTGTGAAATCTGTTTCTGCATACTTATCCATCCGCAATCTCAGCTGTTTCAAATGCTTAGATCAGGCGGTTTAACCTTGTAAAAAATTTTGTCAAACCGGTATATATCATTAGTCCCCTTGTTGAACCGCCAGATGTTGTTGCTTCATAAAACTCCGGTTCAGATAGACCTGTCTCCGGTTTAACATTGCACATACCAATGTACCTTGATCAATTCATTTTTGAACCGGGATTTTCTACCTTGTAGATTTCATTATGGCCAAGCAAGTATATGAGTGCAATTGGGTTCCTTCTCGCGTCACAGAGGCTCAACTAGACGATTTAGTCCTGATCGGCGCTTTAGGTAGCAAAGATACCATCCATTGGAGGGCTCCTGGCAAAGAATGCCCTCCCACACCTCAAGAAGGAGAGGTCGTTGTTTTCGTAGATCACTTAGCCCGGGGCTTTAAGCCGGCCGGTTCTAAATTTTAATGGGATGTTTTAGCCGATTTCCAACTCCATCCCCAAGACACTGGCCCAAACTCTGTTACAAATATGTGTCACTTCCAAGTGCTCTATGAGGCGTTCTTTCAAGAGGAGCCCACAGTGGAATTGTTCAGAGACCTTTTCCATCTAAACCACCGTACTGAGTTCACTGACGGCTCCAATACGGAGTTGGGTGGCGTGGCGATCCAGAAAAGGAAATAGGTCACATACCCTCACGCCAAACTGCACAGCCACCCCAAAGAGTGGAATCAGACATGGTTCTATTGCAAAGACACCTCCCCTGCTGGTGAAAATCCCTTGCCTGGTTTTCGTCCGGAGCGGCTCAGCAATACACACCCTTTTCCGCAAAGATTGATTGCCCAGGAGAGAAGCAAATATGCTCCTCAACTGTCGAAGCTCAGAGCCTTTATGGCCAACGGTTTAACAGGGGTTGATCTCGCTCGCTGTTGGATATCATGGAGCATACTGCCCCTTAGTCAGTGCTCCGGTTTGATGTGCGAGTATACTGGCAGTGTTGATGACCCACTGCGACACTCCAAAATCCAGCTCACCGATGAAGAAATCACAGAGGCTGTGAATAAGATGCTGAATGAACCGGAACACATATGTGCTAAAAACGTCCTGCTTCCCTTCTGTGCCACCAACAAACCGCCAGCTGTAAGACTTTGATTTTTCTTTTTGCTGAATCTGTTATTGATATATCTGGTCATTGTTTAATATCAGTGTCTGTGTAATCAGGGCAATGATCCATTTTGGAGCAAGAAACTGCCGCAGGAGAAACCAGAAAAACCAGACAAACCGGAAAGAGCAACCCGGCAAAAGACTAAAGCTGTGAAGAAGACTGCCCACAGGAAAAGAACCACTGCATCCTCTAATCCGGCCCCTGATGATGATGTGGATAATCCGGACCTTGAGGTAGAGCTTGACTCACTTGGCTTATTTTTCATGCGTTTTATTGATGATGATGATATTTGTCAGGATGATGCTGAAGCCAGCCACGCTGATGCTGCAGAGGTAATTATTCTCTCTTCCGACTCAGAACCTTTGCCTTCACTAAAAATTCGCCAGGCAAACCAAAAAGTTAAATTTTCTCATCCTCTTGCTTATTTGGATCCCAAATTTCTTATGAAGACCCAACAGCACGAAGCTCGTCGCACAACCCGGCACAGCGGCCAGGTAGTTACCTCCGCCGGTTTACCGAACAGTCCGGTTCGGAAACGCCATTCAGAGGTCTCTAATTTGCTTGTCAATGCTTGTCCTAAAGCCGGCTGCTTTCGTCAACCTCTTAATCCATCTGACTCCGATTACCAGGTTACTTCCCACTCATCTTCTGGCGAGTCATCGGCTACTCAGCTGCCACCGCTCAAAATGGTGCTTGGGTAAGCTATACTAATCATAATATTTGCAGCACATCGCCTTGGAACATATGCTGTATTTGATTTTGTTATTCCTTTCAGGGCCAAACCTAGGCCAAGCAAGAAGGCTCGCCTGGACAAAGCGGCCGAAGAAGATGCCGTCCTTGAACCGGGCAAGACACCAGATCTTGAGGCGGCTATTCCTGAGGATATACCCAATGATCCACCGCAGCAAGACGACGATCTTATTGCTGAAGAGAGACCAATTGATGCCTCAAGCCCTGTCAATCAGCCTACAAGTTCCATCCGGATTGAGAAATCCACCGGTCCAGCAAAGCCTACTGACAAGCCAACAGCCCCAGTGCAAACCGGCGATTCCAAGGACGATGAGGTTGTCATTACTGGCACTGGCCATACTGAGCCAAGAAATCCTATCGCTTTGTCCAAACATACTGCCAAGGAAGAATTCGCTGCCTTTAGCAAAGGCAAGTGGAATGCTAATCTGGCGACTTACGCTGCTCTGAACGCCCAAGATATCCATTCCGGCTACCTGAACCGGCTATATACCAGTCATGACTATGAAGCCGGTCTGGTTAATATGATGAAAGATAAATATGAGGTAACTTCCATATGCTCTTTCCTGCTTGTATGCTTCAATTCATGCTGACTCTCCTAGCCCTCAAGGGCCTATTTGTAATCTTCTTTTAAACCGGGACTTACTAATATAAATCTTAATACTTTGAAATTTTCTGATGTAGCCCCCAAGGGCCGGTTCAACTTAACGTAGTTAAACCGGTACTGTAAGTAATTGAAATTGCCGCGTCAGAATATATACGAGCAAATAGCGATTAGCCCCAAGTGCCAAGTTGAATACTTGTATTGAGCTTGGGACTTTATAATCAAGTGAAATCTGAAGATCAAATATGCATTAGCCCCCAAGTGCCAAGTGCATAACTTGTTATGTGGTTGGTACTTCAATCCTTGCACCGTTTTGTTGAAGCATATAACTTTTTGCATGCAGGCTGAGCTGAAGACGAAAGAAAGCCAAATCGCCGATCTCCAAGAAAACCTGAAAACCCAACAAGCTGAAACCTCCAAAGCAAAAGAGGAATTAGCCAGTGCTTTAAGCGCCATGGAACAGCTTAAGGAGAACTTCAAGAAGAAGCAGGCGGATTGGGCCACTGAAAAGTCCGCTTTAATCAAACGAGCAGAGGATGCCGAGGCCGCACTAAAACCAGTGGCGGATGAACTGACCAGCATAAAGCGACACGTGCATGCTATGACCACAGCTATCTTTGGTAAGCCAGTTTAACTTATGAATTGACTCAGACTTCTTATAGAGCTGCCGGTTTAACCCTTTACGATATTTTAGGGACACGCATTGGTCACCTGGGGTCAGATGTGCAGAAGAAATTGAAAGCCGCCTATACGTTGGTCGAACAACTGTACACTGGCACACGGCGGATCATCTGTACCGCATCCCACAACAAACCGGCACCAACTTTGATTCAAGACACTCTGATGAAACTGTCGGTGCTTCCTGCTCGGGTTGAAGAGCTGAAGAAATCTGCTGCTCGAACCGGTGCGATCACTGCCTTAATCCGGGCAAAAGCCTGGGTGCCGGATTTTGATCCTATTGAAGCGGCTCAGGGCTATCCCAGCTTGAAGGAAGACGGGTCAGAATTTGGTGAAGTGGATCTACGAGCAATAAACCGGGAGGTGCGTCCGCTAGCTTGCCAATTGGCTGAAGAAGCAGACTTGTCTCATTATCAAGCCCAATACGACACTCAGAACAAGTGAATAGCTGCACCAATTCATGAATCGGAAAATCTTATCCCTCCAATCCGTAAGCATACTTACGCTCCCGATATTGACCCGTCATTGCTGATCCATGATGAAGCTGTTTTTCAAGCATTAATGGGAATCGACTGGACAACTGTTGATTTCCAGCCGCTGGGTAGAGAAACTGAGGCTGAAGCAGCGCAGGATGACCCACAACCATCAGGCCGGGCTGGTGACCAAGCTTGAACCAGAAGCCGGTTTAAATCTGCTTCTCCTTTTCAAAAAACAATAATCTTATTGTGGGCACCGTGTTGCCTTGTAATAGGCTAGCTGATACTTTTGACGTTGATATGCCTTCGTGCATAATTTGTTCTTCCTGTGACGATGAACTTTCCAAAGCACCTTATGCAATAAGAAACTCCTCAAGTGCCACCGCGGTTGTACCGTTAGGCGGAATATAATGTCTGCATATATGAAGTCAAAACATCCAATTTTTTTTAAGTATATGACCAAAATTTTGAGATACATAATACCTGTCATCGTTGAGCGTGAAGTTGGCTTGGCCAATCTTGAAGTGGAGTTTTGCAAACCCACACTGTTGGAGGAGATAACAGCTCCTGTATATATATGATGCTGATTTACCATGTAAACCGTGCCGGGTTATAATAAACACCGTGTTACTCCACAAGAGGATGTTAACAACAAGGATCAAACCGGGCAAATAGTCTCCGGATTGACGTGAACTGTGTTCCGTCAATTGATTGGTTGAAAACTTTGTCGGTTTAAAAGAAAACGCAATAAAAAAGAAAAAAAAGTATCTTGCAAAGAAAAGTGCCAAGCAAAAGCAATGACAAAACTATTTGCAAAAAAGGTTTATTTGAGCTGATCAAATGGCGTTACCATGGCCGAACACGACCAAGCTCCCGTTAGGTGTAACTATGGTTCTAGTCAGCCAGGTCCCCAAATGAAACCGTGGAATTTATGCCGACCAAGTGGCATGGCAATGGTTCGGGTTCGACCAAGCCCCCAAGTGATTCTGTGGCCTTAGGCCGATCAAGAGGCATGACTGGTTCAGACGTGACCAAGTCCCCAAGTGATCTGGTGGCTCTCGCCTATCAAGAGGTATGGTATTAGTTCGGACACGACCAATCCTCCAAGTGATATAACATGATGCTTTTTTTTAAAAAGCAAACTCAAGGGGTAAACCGGAGGCCACTTTAGAACAACTCCGTGTAACCACACATGATTTAAAAGAACAGATACCCCGCTTTAGCTGAGGTCCCGGTTTATTATATTTAATCATAATATATACATCGTTGTAATATGTACATAAGTAGAACCAATGGCTCAGGTATAATAAGGCCGAAGATGAGCTATGTTCCACGGCCTGTTGGTCTCCTCCTCTGATGTACGTGAGTCCTTATGCTCTCGAATATCAATCAGATAGTATGACCCATTGTGCAGATTCTTGCTGACCACGAAAGGTCCCTCCCAAGGTGGGGATAACTTATGCATATCAGTATGATCTTGGATGAGCCGAAGCACCAAATCTCCTTCCTGGAAGGTTCTGGTTCTGACTCGGCGACTGTGATAACGATGAAGATCCTGTTGGTAAATCGCCGATCGGGCGGCTGCTATGTCACGCTCTTCATCCAACCGGTCCAAAGCATCTTGCCGTGATGCCTCGTTGTCCGCTTCAATATAAGCCGTCACACGAGGTGAATCATGACGGATATCACTGGGGAGAACCGCCTCCGCTCCATAAACCATGAAGAACGGTGTGTATCCTGTTGACCTGTTGGGTGTACTATTGATGCTCCATAACACAAATGGTAATTCCTCTACCCAACAACCCGGTGTTCTCTGCAAAGGAACCATGAGCCGGGGCTTGATGCCTCTCAAGATATCTTGATTAGCTCTTTCTGCTTGACCATTGGACTGTGGGTGTGCCACTGATGAAACGTCGAGCCGGATGCGCTCCCATTCGCAGAACTCCTTCATGGCACCTTTGGACAAATTGGTACCATTATCTGTGATGATACTGTGTGGAAAGCCAAACCGGAAAATCACTTTTTTGATGAATTGAACCGCCGTGGCCGCATCACACTTACTAACAGGTTCTGCCTCCACCCACTTTGTAAACTTGTTAGCCGCCACCAGGAGGTGGGTCTTCCTATCTTTGGACCTTTTGAAAGGCCCCACCATATCCAGCCCCCAAGTCGCAAACGGCCAAGTAATTGGAATCATTCTTAATTCTTGAGCCGGTACATGAGCACGTCTTGAAAACCTTTGGCAACCATCACATCGTCTTACCAGATCCTCCGCATCAGCATGAGCAGTTAACCAATAGAAGCCATGGCGAAACGCTTTAGCCACCAGAGACTTTGAACTGGCGTGGTGACCACAATCTCCTTCATGGATCTCACGCAAAATTTCACGGCCTTCTTTAGGAGACACACATCGTTGAAATGCTCCTGACACACTGCAATGATGCAAATCGTCGTTGATAATAGTCATGGACTTGGATCGCCGGATTATCTGTCAGGCCAGAGTCCCATCCTCTGGTAACTCGCCCCGGTTCTTGTACGCCAGATAAGGAAGCGTCCAATCCGGAATGACATGAAGAGCTGCCACCAATTGAGCCTCCGGATCAGGAATAGCCAAATCCGCTTCACCAGGGATCTTGACCGACGGGTTGTGCAGCACATCCAGAAAAACATTGGGCGGGACCGGTTTGCGCTGAGAGCCCAGCCGGCTTAAAACGTCCGCCGCTTCATTTTTCCGCCGGTCCACGTGGTCCACCTGATAGCCTTTAAAATGACCTGCAACAATATCCACCTCATGACAATATGCTGCCATGAGTGGGTCCTTGGAGTCCCAAGTGCCGGACACTTGCTGAGCCACGAGGTCCGAGTCGCCGAAACACTTAACTCGACTTAGATTCATCTCCTTAGCCATCCGGAGACCATGGAGCAAGGCTTCATACTCAGCTGCATTGTTAGTACAAGGGAACATTAAACGGAGAACATAACAAAACTTATCACCTCGTGGGGAAGTTAATACGACTCCGGCCCCCGAGCCTTCCAATTGCCTGGATCCGTCAAAATGGATGGTCCAATATGTGTGATCCGGCTTTTCTTCAGGTGCTTGCATTTCTGTCCAATCATTGATAAAATCAACAAGTGCTTGAGACTTAACCGCTGTCCGAGGCACATATTTCAAATCGTGCGGCCCAAGCTCTATAGCCCACTTGGCAATCCGGCCAGTTGCTTCCCGATTCTGGATGATATCCCCCAAAGGAGCAGAACTGACCACCGTGATTGGATGCCCTTGGAAGTATTGTTTAAGCTTCCGGCTTGCCATAAAAACTCCATACACCAGCTTCTGCCAATGCGGATACCTTTGCTTGGACTCAATGAGTACCTCGCTGATATAATAGACCGGACATTGAACCGGATGCTCCTTACCTGCCTCCTTTCGCTCCACCACAATAGCCACGCTAACTGCCCGAGCATTAGCAGCAACATATAGCAGTAACGGCTCCTTGTCAATGGGAGCGGCGAGCACAGGCGGATTGGCCAATTGCCGCTTTAAGTCCTCAAACGCTTCATCAGCAGCCGAACTCCAGACAAACTGATCCGTCTTCTTCAACATCTGATACAAAGGGATTGCCTTCTCACCAAGACGACTGATAAACCGGCTTAACGCGGCAATCCGGCCTGCCAGGCGTTGAACATCATTGATACACTTAGGTTTAGCCAGGGAGGTGATGGCTGTGATCTTCTCCGGATTAGCCTCAATTCCCCTATTAGATACCAGAAAGCCCAATAACTTGCCCGCCGGTACACCAAAAACGCACTTTTCCGGATTAAGCATCATCTTGTATGTCCTCAGGTTATCAAAGGTTTCCTTCAAATCACCAATCAGTCTCCTTCTCTCTGGATTTAACCACGATATCATCCACGTAAGCATGCACATTATGGCCGATTTGTTTGTGTAGACAATTTTGCACACAACGTTGATAAGTTGCCTGGGCACTCTTGAGCCCGAAGGGCATAGACACATAGCAGAAGGCTCCAAAGGGAGTTATGAATGTCGTCTTCTCCTGGTCCTTAACTGCCATTTTGATCTGATGATAGCCAGAATATGCATCCAAAAAACTTAAACGCTCACAACCCGCCGTAGCGTCAATAATTTGATCAATACGGGGGAGGGCAAAAGGATCTGCTGGACAAGCTTTATTAAGATCCGTGTAATCCACACACATGCGCCAGGTGCCGTTTTTCTTAAGGACCAGCACCGGATTGGCAAGCCACTAAGGGTGAAAAACCTCAATAATAAAACCAGCTGCTAAGAGCCTGGCTACCTCTTCTCCAATTGCCTTGCGTCTTTCTTCGTTAAACCGGCGGAGGAACTGTTTCACCGGTTTGTATTTGGGATCCACATTAAGGGTGTGCTCAACGAGTCGCCTCGGTACACCTGGCATGTCAGAAGGCTTCCATGCAAAAATGTACCGATTCTCACGGATGAACTCGATGAGCACGCTTTCCTATTTCGGATCCAAATTAGCACTGATGCTGAACTGCTTGGATGAATCGCCAGGTACAAAGTCAAGAAGCTTAGTTTCTGCTGCCGATTTGAACTTCAGGGCCGGATCATGCTCCGTAGTTGGCTTCTTTAATGGAGTCATGTCCGCCGGATCAACATTGTCCTTATAATACTTCAGCTCCTCGGTGGCACAAACCGACTCTGCATAAGCCGCATCACCTTCCTCGCACTCCAAAGCGATTTTGCGGCTTCCGTGAACCGTTATTATTCCCTTGTGACCCGGCATCTTGAGCTGCAAATACACATAACAGGGCGGTGCCATAAACTTGGCGTAGGCCGGTCGCCCAAATAGGGCGTGATATGGACTTTGGATTTTCACCACTTCAAACATCAATGTCTCCGACCTGGAATCATGATCATCCCCAAAGGCCACTTCCAGAGCTATCTTACCAACAGGATATGCTGATCTGCCAGGTACTACACCGTGGAACACCGTATTAGACGGTTTAAGATTTTTATCTGTCAGTCCCATACGACGGAAGGTCTCATAGTACAAGATGTTAATGCTGCTACCTCCATCCATGAGCACCTTGGTGAACTTGTAACCTCCCACATGAGGCGCCACCACCAGAGCCAATTGACCCGGATTATCGACCTGGGGAGGGTGATTCGCTCTGCTCCATATGATTGGTTGTTCAGACCAACGTAGATAACGGGGTATGGCCGGTTCAACAGAGTTGACCGCCCGCCTCTGAATCTTCCGGTCTCGCTTATCCAAGCTAGTGGTGAAGACATGGTACTGCCCACTACTCAACTGCTTTGGGTTTCTCTGCTAACCTGACTGTTGCTGCTGTTGGTTGTAACCACCCTGGTTGTTCTGACTATTTTGACCATTATGTCCGCCCGGATTACCATTAAATCCTGAACCGGAACTTCCTCCACCGTAACCCGGCCCGGATCCTGAGCCACCGCCAGATTCGTGGTCATACCGGAAATTATTAGAATTCTTGAACTCCTGCATAATAAAGCAATCCTTCCAAAGGTGGTTTGCTGGCGCCTCCTTCGTCCCATGTCTTGGACAGGGCTGGCTTAGCAGATAGTTTAGGCGGACTGGGTTAGGGTTGGACGCCCCATTACGATTTTTCGGTTTACCCTTGTGTCGCTGGCCATTGTCCTGTGCGTTGGTATTAGCCACAAAGTCCATGTTACCATCCGCTTTACGCTTGCCTCCACCACCATTGCCTGTCCAGTGATGCTGCTGACCTTTGGAGTTGCTGTTCCTCTTTCCCTTCCCTGTCTTGTCATCATCAGATTCGGGATCCTTGGTACTATCAGAATCAGCATATTTCACCAAAGCGGACATGAGGGTCCCCATGTCAGTGCAATGACGCTTCATCCATCCCAACTTCAGCTTTAGGGGCCCAAACCGGCAATTACCTTCTAGGGTTAATACTGCGGTCTCAGCGTTGATGCGGTCTGATGAGTGCAACACTTGTGAAACCCGGCGCACCCAATGAGTCGTTGACTCTCCTTCCTCCTGTACACAGGCAGCTAAGTCCACTATCGACATAGGCTGTTTACATGTATCCTTGAAATTGCTGATAAACCGGGCTCGTAATTGGGCCCATGAACTGATAAAATTAGCCGGCAAGCTTTTTAACCAAGTACGGGCCGTTCCTTCAAGCATCATGGTGAAGTATTTCGCACACGCCGCGTCATCCACATCAAGCATCTCCATGGCCATCTCATAGCTCTCCACCCATGTCTCTGGAGGTTGATCCGCCGTGTAATTTGGTACCTTGCATGGGCCTTTGAAATCCTTGGGCAGGCGCACATTGCGTAAAGCGGGGATAAGGCAAGGCACCCCTAAAGAACAAGAAGTAACACCAAGTTCAATCGAGACAGTTGGACGAACCGGCGTGAGCTGCGGAGCCTGATGCTGTGCAGCTAACTCGGCCTCCCTGCGTGCTCGGACCCGGTCCACCACTTCCTGAGCGTTATCAGCACCACCCGCCGGGTTGTTGCCACGGGGTGCTCCACGTCGTTCATTACTCGACACTGCCGGTTCATCCATATGCCTGCTATAGCTCCGGCTTGGACGGGGGGTCGAGTGGATCCGGTCGCGGCTGTACGAGTACGCTTCCTATTGGACCAAAGGTGTCCTCAGAAGCTCCTTGACCCGTCGCGTCTCTACTGCGTGCGGCGAATCACCTTCAATTGGAATGGCCTCCAGCCGTGCAGCAGCGGCGACGAGATTGTCCATCGGGTTGGAGTAGTGACCCGGAGGTGTTAAAACAGCCTGAGGTATAATGGTGTTTTGACGAGGTGGGTCCATCTGACGAGGCTGAACCGGTGCACCGGTCCCGGGAGCTTCCGCCCGGTTTCCCTCCAGCGGATTGCCGGTTCCTACTCCTGGAGTGTTGAAAAGGTCTTTGGCCTCAAAAACCGGAGGCAAACGAGATCGGTACTTCCTCCTCATGACTTCCTGCGATGCACTCTGGTCCAACATGAGCCTGTAGGCTTGTGCGTCTAAAGCGGCCCGCTCCGCGGCCATCCTGGTGTCCTCAAGTGCCAGATCTGCCTTGGCCTGGGTGATCTGTTCCTTCACTTTTGCAATCTCGGCGTTGTGAACGCCCTGATCCGCTGGATTAGCCTCCGCCATAAGCACAACCAATGCATCAAATAGCTCTGAGAGAACTTGAGCCGGCGGGCGCACAGGGCCTCCTGCCCCGACAGCCTTCACCGCTGCTGAACCGGAGGTTGTTGCCGCAGCGGTCGAAGAATGAAACGCTGCTTGTGTGCCAGTCATGAAGATTCCAACCCGGTTGGGCAGATCAGAGGAGTCCGGAATACTGTCGCCATCGGAACAGCCCCCAATCCGTCTGTCTTGTAGCTGATAAAGAGATTCGGTTTCCCCGGTTGATGACTCGTCATCGGAACAAACGACGGTCTCGCTGCGAGATTCCGATCCATCCTCATAACTCCCTCCATGGATGACCCCCACGAAGGCACGCTTAAAGGACGGTTTAACCCGGGCGGATCACGCACGCTGAGCCGTCTCGACGAGGTCGGTGCAGACGTCCGGCTCAGGGCCCGGTTCACCAATCTTGTCAATGAAAACGTGAATGCCACCAAAGGGGACCCGGTACCCGTACTCAACTGAGCCGGCCTCGGGGCCCCAGCCTGCGTCGTCGATGTAGAGCTTGCCGCGACGACTCTTAGTCATCCGGCCTACAGCGTAGCCCTCGAGTCCTTTAAAGCGGCCCTCCAAGAACCTGAAACCATCGTGCGATAGCCCCACGGTGGGCGCCAACTGTCATGGTTTTGTCACGGCAGATGTCCTAGAGAAAGGACTTAGTCGTGGAGCCATCGCGACGGGTTAGCTTGAAGGGGTTAAAGCGGACACAGGGACGCAAGAGAGTTTATACTAGTTCGGCCCCTTCAATGAAGGTAAAAGCCTACGTCTAGTTGTGATGGAATTGATGGGGTTTCGATGACTAGGGAGCAAACAAGCTTCGCCTATGTCTCGAGTTGTTATCTGTCCTTGAACCGCCGCCGGGTCGTCCCCTTATATACACGGGTGACGCCCGTCGGTTCACAGAGTCCCAACACCAGTCGATATTCGTATCCGAGTTGGTCTCTCCTTATTCCTAACTTATAATACAAGTTTATATACAAATACCGGTTTACAGCTACAAATCTTGAACCGACTACGGGCCTTAGGTCCTCATCTGTCTTCTTGGGCTTTAGCACTCTTGAACTACTGATGAAGTTGACCCGGCCCAGATAGGCCGGTTTACGCCCAACAGTAATATCCCCAACAATTCCCTTTGGGGGAAGTACGTCTCCGTTGGAGCGGTGTGGAGGCACAATGCTCCCCGAGAAGCCACTAGAGCCACCGTATTCTCCTCACGCCCTCACACAATGCGAGATGTCGTGATTCCACTAGTGGTGCCCTTGAAGGCGGCAACCGAACCTTTACAAACAAGGTTGGGGCTATCTCCACAACTTAATTGGAGGCTCCCAACGATACCACAGAGCTTCACCACAATGGAATGTGGCTCCGAGGTGACCTCAACCTTCTAGGGTGCTCAAACACCCAAGAGTAACAAGATCTGCAAGGGATTAGTGGAGGGAATCAAATTTCTCTTCGTGAAAGTGTAGATCCGGGCCTTCTCAACCAATCCCTAGAAAATCAACAAGTTTGATTGGCTAGGGAGAGAGGTCGGGCAAAAATGAGCTTTGAAGCAACAATGGAGCTTCGGGGAAAAGAGGTAGGCCTTCTTGGAGAAGAAGACCTCCTTATATAGAGGGGAATGAAATCCAATCGTTATCCCATAACTCAGCCCACAGAGAGTGGTACTACCGCTCGAGGCAGCGGTACTACCGCTTGGCCAAGCGGTAGTACCGCTGGGGCTGCGCAGAGAGAGTAGAGGGAAGGGGCAAGAGAGAGAGAGCCCCCCGCCTACTATCGCTCCTTCTGCCGCCCAACCCGACACAAGAAGCGACAATCTCCAATCGAGGCGGTACCAGCGCAGAACTGGATCCATAGTACCGATGATGGCCATGAGCCGTACTACCGCTGTGAAACAACGGTACTACCGCTTGATGCTGTCAGCGGTACTACCGCTGGCTCCTCCATGTGCCACTTCTGCCATAACGGTATACTCCAAGGAAAAGGGAAGGAGCTGGGGGATGCGAGAAACATGTGTACGTGTTGATTACACCCTAGCCTTTCCGATACGTACCCCCTCTTGATAATAAGGTGTCTCCTATGATTCAAGTCCACCAAAACCGAAACGAAAGAGACGACACCGTCTTCACCTTGAGCTCTGAGGGGAAAGAATCGTCTCGTGCCAATGAATGAATATCTGAAATGCTCAATTTCTACCTCTTGAGCTTGCATTGGTTTTTCCCTTCAAGAGGAAAGGGTGATGCAACAAAGTAACGTAAGTATGTCCCTCAGTTTTGAGAACCAAGGTATCAATCTAGTAGGAGAGTACGCAACAAGCCACCGAATACCTGCACAAACAAACACCAATTTGCAACCAACGACAAAGGGGTAGTCAATCCCTTCACGGTTGTTCGCAAAGTGAGATCTAATAGAGATGGATAAATGGTAAAGTAATATTTTTGGTATTTTTGATTTATGGAACGGAAAGTAAAATATTGCAAAGTAAAGTAAACTAGAATTGTAGATCAGAAACCTATATGATGGAAAATAGACCCGGGGGCCATAGGTTTCACTAGTGGATTCTCTCGAGATAGAAATTATTACGGTGGGTGAACAAATTACTACCGAGCAATTGATAGAAAAGCGCAAAGTTATGACGATATCTAAGGCAATTATCATGAATATAGGCACCACGTCCATGTCAAATAGATCAAAATGATTCTGCATCTACTACTATTACTCCACACATCGACCGACTCCTGCCTGCATCTAGAGTATTAAGTTCATAAGAACAGAGTAACGCATTAAGCAAGATGACATGATGTAGCGGGATTAACTCAAGCAATATGATGAAAACCCCTTCTTGTTATCCTCAATGGCAACAATACAATACGTGCCTTGCTGCCCCTACTGTCACTGGGAAAGGACACCACAAGATTGAACCCAAAGCTAAGCACTTCTCCCATTGCAAGAAAAACCAATCTAGTTGGCCAAACCGAATCGATAGTTCGAAGAGACTTGCAAAGATATCAAATCATGCATATAAGAATTCAGAGGAGACTAAAATAATATTCATAGATAAGCTGATCATAAATCCACAATTCATCAGATCTCGGCAAACACACCGCAAAAGAGTATTACATCGATTAGATCTCCAAGAACATCAAGGAGAACATGGTATTGAGAATCAAAGAGAGAGAAGAAGCCATCTAGCTACTAGCTATGGACCCATAGGTCTGAAGTAAACTACTCACGCTTCATCGGAGAGGCAATGGTGTTGATGTAGAAGCCCTCCGTGATCGATTCCACCTCCAGCAGGATGCCGAAAAAGGCCCCAAGATGGGATCTCACGGGTACAGAAGGTTGCGATGGTGGAAAAGTGGTTTCGTGGCTCCCCTGGATATTTTTGGGGGTATAAGAGTATATATGGGTGAAAGAATTAGGTCAGGGGAGCTACAAGGGGCCCACAAGGTCGGGGGGCGTGCCCCACCTCCCTGGGTGTGCCCTCCACCCTTGTGGCCGCCTCAAGGCTCCTTTGACCTGTACTCCAAGTCTCCTGGGTGTCTTCTGGTCCAAGAAAAATCATGGCGAAAGTTTTATTCCGTTTGGACTCCATTTGGTATTCCTTTTCTACGAAACTCAAAAACAAGAAAAAAAACAGAAACTGGCACACTGGGCTCTAGGTTAATATGTTAGTCCCAAAAATCATATAAAATAGCATATTAATGCATTAAAACATCCAAAACAGATAATATAATAGCATGGAACAATAAAAAATTATAGATAAGTTGGACACGTATCAAGCATCCCCAAGCTTAATTCCTGCTCGTCCTCAATTAGGTAAATGATAAAAACAAATTTTTTGATGTGGAATACTACCTAACATATTTATGCATGTAATTCTCTTTATTGTGGCATGAATGTTCAGATCCGTAAGATACAAAACAAAAGGTTAATATTGACATAAAAACAACAATACTTAAATCATAATAACAAAATAATTATGTCATCTCAAAATAACATGGCCAAAGAAAGCCTATCCCTACAAAATTATATAGTCTGGCTATGCTCCATCTTCATCACACAAAATATTCAAATCATGCACAACCCCGATGACTAGCCAAGCAATTGTTTCATACTTTTGACGTTCTCAAACCTTTTCAACTTTCACGCAATACATGAGCGTGAGCCATGGTCATAGCACTATAGGTGGAATAGACGGTGGTTGTGGAGAAGACAAAAAGAAGGAGATAGTCTCACATCAACTAGGCATATCAACGGGCTATGGAGATGCCCATCGGTAGATATAACTGTGAGTGAGTAGGGATTGCCACGCAACAGATGCACTAGAGCTATAAGTTTATGAAAGCTCAAAAAGAAAACTAAGTGGGTGTGCAACCAACTTGCTTGCTCATGAAGACCTAGGGCATTCGAGGAAGCCCATCGTTGGAATATACAAGCCAAGTTCTATAATGAAAAATTCCCACTAGCATATGAAAGTGATATCATAGGTGACTCTCTATCATGAAGATCATGGTGCTACTTTGAAGCACAAGTGTGGCAAAAAGGATAGTAACATTGTCCCTTCTCTCTTTTCTCTCAATTTATTTGGGCCTTCTCTTTTTTATTTGGCCTTTCTCTCTCTTTTTATTTCCTCACATGGGACAATGGTCTAATAATGAAAATCATCACACTTCTATTTACTTACAACTCAAGAATTACAACTCGATACTAGAACAAAAATATGACTCTATGTGAATGCCTCCGGCGGTGTACCGGGATGTGCAATGAATCAAGAGTGACATGTATAAAAAATGATGAACGGTGGCTTTGCCACAAATACGATGTCAACTACATGATCATGCAAAGCAATATGACAATGATGGTGCGTGTCATAATAAACGGAACGATGGAAAGTTGCATGGCAATATATCTCGGAAAGGCTATGGAAATGCCATAATAGGTAGGTATGGTGGCTGTTTTGAGGAAGGATATGTGGTGGGTTTATGGTACCGGTGAAAGTTGCGCGGTACTAGAGAGGCTAGCAATGGCGAAAAGGTGAGAGTGCGTATAATCCATGGACTCAACATTAGTCATAAACTCACATACTTATTGCAAAAATCTATTAGTCATCGAAACAAAGTACTATGTGCATGCTACTAGGGGGATAGATTGGTAGGAAAAGACGATCGCTCATCCCCGACTGCCACTCATAAGGAAGTCAATCAAAAAACATCTCATGCTCCAACTTCGTTACATAATGGTTCACCATACGTGCATGCCACGGGACTCACAAACCTTAGCACAAGTATTTCTCAAATTCACAACTACTTACTAGCATGACTCTAATATCACCATCTTCATATCTCAAAACAATCATAAGGAATCAAAATTCTCATAGTATTCAATGCACTTTATATGAAAGTTTTTATTATATACCTCTTGGATGCCTATCATATTAGGACTAAATTCATAACCAAAGCAAATTACCATGTTGTTTAGAGACTCTCAAAATAATATAAGTGAAGTACGAGAGTTCATCAATTTCTATAAAATAAAACCACCACCGTGCTCTAAAAAGATAAAAGTGAAGCACTAGCACAAATTTGCCTAGCTCAAAAAATATAAGTGAAGCACATAGAGCATTCTAATAAATCACAATGCATGCGTGTCTCTCTCAAAAGGTGTGTACAATAAGGATGATTGTGGCAAACTAAAAAGCAAAGATTCAAATCACACAACACACGACAAGCAAAACACATATCATGTGATGAATAAAAATATAGCCTCAAGTAAAGTTACCGATAGACGAAGACGAAAGAGGGGATGCCTTTCTAGGGCATCCCCAAGCTTACGCTTTTTGACATCCTTGAATATTACCTTGGGGTGCCTTGTGCATCCCCAAGATTAGGCTCTTGCCACTCCTTATTCCATAGTCCATGAAATCCTTACCCAAAACTTGAAAACTTCACAACACAAAACTCCAACAGAAAAACTTGTAAGCTCCGTTAGAATAAGAAAATAAATCACCAGTTTTGTTACTATTGTGAACTCATTCTTTATTTATATTGGTGTAATATCTACTGTATTCCAACTTGTACATGGTTCATACCCCCCGATACTAGCCATAGATGCATCAAAATAAGCAAACAACACTCGAAAAAAATAGAATCTGTTAAAAAGAGAACAGTCTGTAGCAATCTAGAGATTTCGAATACTTATGTAACTCCAAAAATTCTGAGAAATTAGGAAGTCCTAGATAATTTGTTTATAAATCCTCTTCATAAATAATCAGTATTTTATCGCGCTTCTGTTAAAAGTTAAAACTAATCTCCTGGGTGCAAAAGTTTGTATTTTTCAGCAAGATCAAATTAACTATCATCGTAAGCTATCCGAACGGTCTTACTTGGCACAAACACTAATTAAAACACACAAAAACACATCTAACCAGAGGCTAGATGATTTATTCAAAGCAAAACACGACCTAAAAAGTAAGAACAAAAATAAAATTGGGTTGCCTCCCAACAAGCGCTATTGTTTAACGCCCCTAGCTAGGCATAAAAACACGAATAGATCTAAGTATTATCATCTTTGGCATGCAAATCTTCAATCACACACTTATGACTCTTGGGAGATTCTTTGGTTTTACAGAAGATCAAACTCCTAGGCAAGAAATCAAGAGATTCATTCGTGACGATAGGTTCCTTAATAATATCGAGAAAATTGGGGTGAATACTAATTGATTTGAGATCTTCATTATTTTTACTAGAAGAGTCACCCTTATTCTTAGGAACATAAGTAAACTTGGCAATCTTGGTAGGAGGAAGATTTTGAGTAGTTTTAACGGAGGAAAAAGCGGAACCCAAGTTGGTAATAATATCTTCTAGCTTGCCAACTCTAGTAGAATCTTGATCTATATTCTGATTAACTATTGGTTCCTTTTCCCTAATATTCTTTAAAGTAACTCTACTTGAGATCCATATTGAGTAATCTGATTATGAATCTTTTTATCCAAATTTTCAATCAACTCAATTGAAGCAATTTTATTTTCAATAATGTCCAATGTTTGCATAACATGTTCCAAAGTTAAAATAGTTCCATTAACCAAAAGAGGTGGCGGGCCTAGCAAATCTATCATGGAATTATAAGAATCGAAAGTATGGCTCCCCAAGAAATTTCCCCCGGTAATGGTATCTAGAACATATATATTCCAAGGTGTAGCACCTACATAAAAGTTGCGAAGAAGAACAGCAGTAGATTGCTTTCGAGTAGATCTATTTTGAGCATTGCAAATTCTATACCAAGCATGTTTAAATTTTTCTCCTTCCCTTTGTTTGAAATTAAGAACCTCATTATCAGGAGTGCTAACAAGGATAGGAGCACTAGCCATCGAAGCGAAATAAACACGCAGAAGGTGAACGAAGAAGACGAATGAAAGGGAGGCGAAGAAAAGGAGAATCTTTTCGAAAATCGTTTTAGAAGTGGGGGAGAGGAAAACGAGAAGTGAATGGCGAATAATGTAATGCGAGAGATGAGAGTTTATGATGGGTACTTGGTATGTCTTGGCTTGGTGTAGATCTCCCCGGCAACGGCGCCAGAAATCCTTCTTGCTACCTCTTGAGCTTGCGTTGGTTTTTCCCTTGAAGAGGAAAGGGTGATGCAGCAAAGTGATGTGAGTATTTCTCTCAGTTTTGAGAACCAAGGTATCAATCCAGTAGGAGACTACGCAACAAGCCACCGAATACCTGCACAAACAAACACCAACTTGCAACCAATGACAAAGGGGTTGTCAATCCCTTCACGGTTATTCACAAAGTGAGATCTGATAGAGATGGATAAACGGTAAAGTAATATTTTTGTTTTATGGAACGGAAAGTAAAAGATTGCAAAGGAAAGTAAACTAGAATTTGTAGATCGGAAACTTATATGATGGAAAATAGACCCGGGGGCCATAGGTTTCACAAGTGGCTTCTCTCGAGATAGAAATTATCATGGTGGGTGAACAAATTACTGGCGAGCAATTGATAGAAAAGTGCAAAGTTATGGCGATATCTAAGGTAATGATCATGAATATAGGCATCACGTCCGTGTCAAGTAGATCGAAACGATTCTGCATCTACTACTATTACTCCACACATCGACCGACTCCTGCCTGCATCTAGAGTATTAAGTTCATAAGAACAGAGTAACGCATTAAGCAAGATGACATGATATAGCGGGATTAACTCAAGAAATATGATGAAAACCCCATCTTGTTATCCTCGATGGCAACAATACAATACGGCTGGACAGGTCCTCGAGCCAACTTCATGCCTTGCTGCCCCTACTGTCACTGGGAAAGGACACTGCAAGATTGAACCCAAAGCTAAGCACTTCTCCCATTGCAAGAAAAACCAATCTAGTTGGCCAAACCAAATCGATAGTTTGAAGAGACTTGCAAAGATATCAAATCATGCATATAAGAATTCAGAGGAGATTCAAATAATATTCATAGATAAGCTGATCCTAAATCCACAATTCATCGGATCTCGGCAAACACACCGCAAAAGAGTTACATCGAATAGATCTCCAAGAACATCGAGGAGAACATGGTATTGAGAATAAAAGAGAGAGAAGAAGCCATCTAGCTAGTAGCTATGGACCCATAGGTCTGAAGTAATCCACTCACGCTTCATCGGAGAGGCAATGGTGTTGATGTAGAAGCCCTTCGTGATCGATTCCCCCTCCGGCAGGATGCCAAAAAAGGCCCCAAGATGGGATCTCACGGGTATATAAGGTTGTGGTGGTGGAAAAGTGGTTTCGTGGCTCCCCTGGATGTTTTTGGGGTATAAGAGTATATATAGGCGAACGAATCAGGTCAGGGGAGCTACGAGGGGCCCACAAGGTCGGGGGGGGGGGGGGCGCCCCACCCCCTGGGCGCACCCTCCACCCTTGTGGCTGCCTTGAGGCTCCTCTGACTTGTACTCCAAGTCTCCTGGGTGTCTTCTGGTCCAAGAAAAATCATGGTGAAAGTTTTATTCCGTTTGGACTCCGTTTGGTATTCCTTTTCTCTGAAACTCTAAAATAAGGAAAATAAAAATAAAAACTGGCACTGGGCTCTAGGTTAATAGGTTAGTCCCAAAAATCATATAAAATAGCATATTAATGCATATAAAACATCCAAAACAGATAATATAATAGCATGGAACAATCAAAAATTATAGATACATTGGAGACGTATCATCAATGCACACGATTAGTCCATAAAAGCATTGTCATCAATCACCAAAACCACTTAGAGAGAGACATGCCCTAACAATCTCCCCCTTTTTGGTGGATTGATGACAACACAGATTTGCGTAAATATATGACAAGAGAATAAGCAAACCCCAGAGACTACAAAATATAGACGGGATCCTCCTAGATGTGTGCACTTAATTAGGAGTGCCTTTGGAATGCAAAGTACACACATTAGGATCAACACTCCCCCTATATTTTATAGCCTGACAACACTTGCATCTATAATAAGAGAGACATAAGCCAGGATGCAAGGGTGTAGTAAGTGAGCAAAATAGAATCATAAGTTAAGCATGCAACTCACATACTACCAAAGTACTAGACACGCATAAGATAATAATAAGATAGGATAGCATATGTCTCACACCATATGACAGGGTAACCAGGTCTCGTAAGCACAAACCAAAGCAAATGACCGATAAAAGAGTTTGCGAGAGAGAAAGACAAGGCAAATAAGACACACTCGCAACTCGACAAATACCTCAAATCTCTCCCCCTTTGGCATCAAGACACCAAAAAGGGCAAAGAGTGCTACTACGGTCACAGGTGATAGCAAAGCCGACGATCTCCATCATCACATCCCCGCGTGGTCGCCCGTGCCTCCGTCATCGGCAGCGCGCTGCTCAGTCTCTGAATCTGTCCAAGGACAGTGCTGAGAAATCCACTCCTCCTCATCAGTGATCTTGCCCTCTGAACCACTAGTAACCTCTGCACCTAGGTAGAGTATAAGAGCCTTGTGACGGCTGCGTGACTTCTTCTTAGACGCATGTGCCATATACTGCCCGTGAAACTCCATGCAGAAAAGCTTCCTCATCTTGCGCTTGAGCTTCTTAGCCCATGAAGGCTCCACTCCAGAGGGCTCATAGTTCTCATCATCATCAGCCTCAGCCTCGTTAGTATCGAACATAATCCCAGTCTCCAGAATAGGAGTGCCCTAATGCTCCTTCTGTCTCAGATGCTTAATCGCGTGAGAGACCAAGTCACCGGTCTCCAACAAGACACTGGTGTAAGTGTGTGCCCATGACTTCTCAATGAGCAACATCAGGTAGGGGGCATAGATGGGGCACTTGCGCTCAGTGATGGCAGAGAGGAGCTCTGACCACATGACATGAGAAATATCCAAGGAATATCCTATGTTGTTGTCCTTCTCATGCTGGCAAAATAGTAACATGTCGATGAGGTACGAATGCACCATATCCAAGTTTCCAATGCGAGGGAAGAGAGTGTTCCTAAAGATGCGATGAAGGATGTCTAGAAAAGGAAACAACTCATAAGTCTTTGATACGTGTCCAATGTATCTATAATTTTTTATTGTTCCATGCTATTATATTATCTATTTTGGATATTTAATGGGCTTTAATATACCTTTTTATATTATTTTTTGACTAACCTATTAACCGAAAGCCCAGTGCAATTTGTTGTTTTTTTGCCTATTTCAATGTTTCGCAGAAAAGGAATGTCAAACGGAATGAAACCTTCGCGGGGATCTTTTTTTGGAAAAAAATGCAATCCAGGAGACTTGGAGTGGACGTCAGGGAAGTAGCGAAGAAGCCACGAGGCAGGAGGGCGCGCCCCAGGGGGTGGGCGTGCCCCCCACCCTCATGGGCCCCTCGCAGCTCGACCGACCTACTTCTTTCACCTATATATACTCTCATACCCTGAAACCTTCGAGGAGAGCAATTTGCTGTTTGCTCCACCGACCTACTTCTTTCACCTATATAATCTAAAGCCCAGTGCAATTTGCTATTTTTTTGCCTATTTCAGTGTTTCGCAGAAAAGGAATATCAAACGGAATCCAAACGGAATGAAACCTTCGCAAGGATCTTTTTGGAACAAATGCAATCCAGGAGACTTGGAGTGGACGTCAAGGAAGCAGCGAGGAAGCCACGTGGCAGGAGGGTGCTCCCTAGGGGGCTGGGCGCGCCCCCACCCTCGTGGGACCCTCACAGCTCCACCGACCTACTTCTTTCACATATATATACTCTCATACCCTGAAACCTTCGAGGAGAGCAACGAAACACCTTTTCCACCGCCGCAACCTTCTGTTCCTGTGAGATCCCATCTTGGGGCCTTTTCCGGCGATTTGCCGGAGGGGGATTCGATCATGGAGGGCTTCTACATCAACACCATAGCCTCTCCGATGATGTGTGAGTAGTTTACCACAGACCTTCGGGTCCATAGTTATTAGCTAGATGGCTTCTTCTCTCTCTTTGGATCTCAATACAAACTTCTCCTCGATCTTCTTGGAGATCTATGCGATGTAACTCTTTTTGCGGGGTGTTTGCCAAGAGCCGATGAATTGTGGGTTTATGACTTGATTATCTATGAATATTATTTTATTCTTCTCTGAATTCTTATATGCATGATTTGATATCTTTGCAAGTCTCTTCGAATTATCAGTTTGGTTTGGCCTACTAGATTGATCTTTCTTGCAATGGGAGAAGTGCTTAGCTTTGGGTTCAATCTTGCGGTGCTCGATCCCAGTGATAGAAAGGGAAATGACATGTATTGTATTGTTGCCATCGAGGATAAAAAGATGGGGTTTATATCATATTGCTTGAGTTTATCCCTCTACATCATGTCATCTTGCCTAAAGTGTTACTCCGTTCTTATGAACTTAATACTCTAGATGCATGCTGGATAGCGGTCGATGTGTGGATTAATAGTAGTAGATGCAGAATCGTTTCGGTCTACTTGTCACGGATGTGATGCCTATATTCATGATCATTGCCTTAGATATCATCATAACTATGCGCTTTTCTATCAATTTCTCAGCAGTAATTTGTTCACCAACCGTAATACATGCTATCTTGAGAGAAGCCACTAGTGAAACCTATGGCCCTCGGGTCTACTATACATCATATAAGTTTCCAATCTACAATTATAGTTTACTATTTATTTTGCAATCTTTATTTTCCAATCTATACCACAAAAATACAAAAAATATTTATCTTATTATCTCTATCAGATCTCACTCTTGTAAGTGACCGTGAAGGGATTGACAAGCCCTTTATCGCGTTGGTTGCGAGGTTCTTGTTTGTTTGTGCAGGTACTAGGGGATTTGCGTGTAGTCTCCTACTGGATTGATACCTTGGTTCTGAAAAACTGAGGGAAACACTTACACTAGTTTGCTGCATCACCCTTTCCTCTTCAAGGGAAAACCAA
The DNA here is from genome assembly GCF_003073215.2 of Triticum urartu. Classification (NCBI taxonomy): domain Eukaryota; kingdom Viridiplantae; phylum Streptophyta; class Magnoliopsida; order Poales; family Poaceae; genus Triticum; species Triticum urartu. The sequence goes on along the minus strand of NC_053024.1, from coordinate 449,779,750 downwards.
CGCATGCTCAAGAGGTAGCAGTCTTCATCCCCGTCTCGGGGTTAACCTTCAGTGTTCTGTAGGGCTAGAGAACCTGCTTGTGAGTAGAAGTGGCATTCTTGATAGGATGAAAGCCAGCCGGGTTTTCAAGCCCCTGATCTTCAGCACCTAACAGTTCCATGAACACCTTCCATTTGACTGAGAGAAGTCTACCATTGGTCATCCAAGGCAATGTCCTTTCCTCATCAGTGCCAAGGTGAACCGTGGCATAAAACTGAGCCACCATATCCGCATCAAAATCCTTTTTGAACTCCATGGGCTTGAGAATGTTTAACTGAGCACACATCTCTAGTGCCTCGCCAATGTTGTTGTCCTAATGTAGCAAAATAGAGCAAGAGCGAGATAGTGGGATTGTATCGGAATGCTCAAGGGGGTTGCTTGCCTGTCACTTCTGAAGATAACATTGTGTCTTCATCAGTGTCATCGATCGCATCGTCGGAACAACGTCTACCGAGAGGGAACAACACCGACAAAGGAACAGAAATAACATTCAATTCAATGCAATGCACAAGCAAATGAATGATATGACATATTAAGGTACTGAATTGAGCTAATGCAACAGCAAGTCATTTTAATTGAAGTGGAATTCAAACTACATCAAATTCCAACTCCAAACCTATTTTTGAAATTTACCCTAATCATGTTTTATCCTAAACAGTGGGGTTAACTTGCTCAAACATGCATGAAAAATGTACAGATGGATAGATTGAATTTTTCTGATAATTTTTCATATATAAATCTTTTCATTTGGAGTTACAGATTAGGCACGATCCTTCTCCAAATAGGCAATGTCGATGGAGCGGACATCTACATAGAGTTTCTTATTTTCTTTGAGCACTTCAAAGAAGACTGACCACTAAAACCGGTTCCAGAAGGGGCGGTTAACAAGAGCTGGATCTTGATCTTGAGCATACGGGTTGCGGCGATGGGCCACATAGAACTCCTTAGCAGGTATCTCAGTCATAGACTTGGTCTTCGGCTTGGGCTTGCTCGTAAATTGCTTGGAAGGAGGCTTGGGCTGAGTTGGAGGAACACTAGACGAAGCCGTAGCTACCTCAGAAGTGCGATAGCGCTTTGATCCTCTAGGATGTGCGGGGTTGATACGATGGACGGGGGGCTCCGAAGTGCCATCACCTGGAACAACACAAACACTGGCAAAGAAAGCCAACAAAATGAGCATATGCCAGTAGAAGAGCAACACAAATCAATGATTGGTATGATAAAAGTGGAGGCCGGCACCCCCGAGCGGTAGTACCTTTCCTAGCAAGCGGTAGTACCCTCCAAGGGAGAGGCAGTACCGCCTGAGGCAGAGGACAATGGTCCGGCCACAGCCGCTGCTAGATCCGGTACTACCGGGGGTGCCAAATTCAAAAATACTCCTACCAAACATCAATCCAACTAGTCTAGCAACCTTCAACATCCTACTCAAGCCTAGATTTGGCCAAAAAATGATAAATGCTAAGACTATTACCCCAAAAGCCTAGATTTGAAAACTAGAAGCAACGAGGAGAAGAATGGGGCAATACCAGCATGCATGGCAAGAGTAAGGGGTGGGGATTGATTCCATCGGTTAGAAATGCAAAGGACAGCCCGGAGAAGGCAGCCCGGCGGCGGCCTCCTGCGATGAGTTCATCATTGGAGCGAGAGAGGAACAGATGGGGAGAGAAAACTCGAATGGGTATGGGGGAGTGAAACTCCCCCTGCCCGATTCATAACCCCCAGTCCTACCCCGCAGCGGTAGTACCGCTCGGGCGGGCGGTAGTACCGCTTGATGCTACTCAGTGGTAGTACTGCTCGTCCACAGTGGTAGTACTGCCCAGCACAAACTCGATGAGACAGGAAAGGGAAAGGCCTAGCTCCAATAAAAAGAAACACCAAGAAGAGCCAATGGAGCAACTCAAAGAGCAAAACACAACCAAAAACCAGAGATGCACCCATGGAGAGACTAGAAGCAAAACACAATAAACACAAACCAAACCAAATGGAGAAAAAGGAAAACCACACAACTCTCAAAGAGAGGGCGGTGGCCGAGGCCACCTATGTTTGAGTCAAGCGGTATGGCACCGCGAAGATTTTAACCTTGGGACCGTGACCTAAACTCATCTTTGAAGCACAAGTACCATAAAAAATGGCTAATGTGAAAGACATGATCGATCTATGCATAATGGGGGGGGGGAGGGAGAGTTCATTGAGAGAACAACACTCCCCCTATGTCCATGCGTACATCTAGAACAAGATATAATGATGAGTGCGATGGAATGTGCCTAGATTCAAGCCACATTTGTCAAATCAGTGATATTTAGCTCATGCCTTAACTCGCGAAATCTTGCTTCATCTCGAAGCTTGGTGAAGATATCCGCTAGTTGCTCTTGAGTGTTGATGTAGATGATATCAATATCTTCCCGCTTGATGCGATCCCTAATGAAATGATGACGAATCTCAATATGCTTCATCTTGCTATGTTGCACCAGATGGAGAGAAATCTCGATAGCACTTTCATTGTCACATAGAAGAGGCACCTTTTCACAAGTGACACCGTAATCCTTTAAAGTTTGCCTCATCCATAGCAATTGTTCACAACAACTTGCGGCGGCTACATACTCGGCCTCGGTGGACGGGAGGGACACAAATTTTGCTTCTTCGAAGACCAACTCACCAAAGAGCGACCAAGGAATTGGCACCCTTCGAAAGTTGACTTCCTATCCACACAATCTCCCACCCAATCCGAATCCGAGTAACCCATGAGATCAAAGCTTGGTCCTTTGGGGTAACATAAGCCAAATTTGGGGTATGAGCCAAATATTGAAAGATTCGCTTGACTGTCACATAGTGAATTTCCTTAGGTGTGGCTTGAAACTGTGCACAAATTCCCACACTCAACATGATATCCGGTCTAGATGCACAAAGGTAAAGCAAGGATCCAATCATGGAGTGATATACCTTTTGATCCACCTCTTTACCATTGGGATCACTATCAAGCTTGCATTTGGCGGGCATTGGAAACTTGACCGACTTGACATCACCTAGCTTAAATCTCTTGAGCATGTCTTGGGTATACTTGTCTTGGTTGATGAAAGTTCCTTCTCTTCTTTGCTAGACTTCGAACCCAAGAAAGAACTTCAACTCTCCCATCATAGAGATCTCAAACTTCTCGGTCATTAGTGCGGCAAACTCATCGTTGAAAGACTTGTTAGGAGAACCAAAAATGATATCATCAACATACACTGCAAAAAAAGACACATCCATGACATTTTGGACCGAACGAATTTTTTTTCTATCATACTTATGACACTTCTATGATAATAATTGTGACAAAACCCGGTATCATCATAGATGTGGTGGGGTCCTACTTCTATGACAAAAAATTATGACAGAAAATGGGCTTTTCGTCCTGGGCGGGCCGGAGACGCAGCTGCATGACATTCTTTGGGCCGTCCATGACCAAAAAAACTGTGGTAGAAGCGAGGGCGAGGAAAATATCAAGGAGTTCCCCATTATGGTGGCTGGTCGGGGGCCGAGCGTTGCGCGTTTCTCTCGTACGTACGCGTGTGTGTGCGAGGCATTGCGCTCTAACTAAACCCGAGCGGGGCGTTGTGCTCTAACTGAACCTGAGCGATTGCACTACAGGCTACGCATTACTAAACCCGATCGATCGATGGTTGTTAACTGAACCCGATCGAGCGATTCCTTCGCTGCTGCTGCTAACTGAAGCCGATCGATGCTGCCTCTGGATGAACAATGAGCGTTGTTGGGGGCTTTGCATGAATAGTTCCCGGTGGGGGTTGGATGAACAGGAACCCGTGGTAGTAGAGGCCATTGCCGCTGGATGAACAATACCCCGATCGATCGAGCCGGTGGATGAACAGGACCCCGTGGAGGGCAGGATGAACAGGACCCCGTGGAGGGCTGGTTGAACAGTAGCCGGTGGAGGGCTGGATGAACAGTAGCCCATGGAGGGGTGGTTGAACAGTAGCCCATGGAGGGGTGGTTGAACAAGACCCCCGTGGGGAGGGCTGGTTGAACAGTAGCGCGGTGGAGGCTGGATGAACAGGAGCCCGTGGATGAACAGTCGCAGGTGGAGGCTGGAGGAGGTCGACGGTGGGTGAACAGTACCCCGTGGAGGCTGGAGGAGGTCGACGGTGGAGATGAACAGTATCTCGTGGAGTCCCGTTTTGCGGTACGCCACACCCCTCCCGATGAATAGGACCCCCGTTTCGACCGTAACTCTCCAACACAAGTCGGTTTCCTCCGTTTTGCGGTACACCACACCCCTCCCGATCAACAGGACCCCGTTTCGACCGTAGGAGGTCCGTTTCCTCCATTTTGCGGTACGCCAGGCCCCTCCCGATGAATAGGATCCCGTTTCCACTGTGGCCGGTCGAACACAAGGCCATTTCCTCCGTTCTGCGATACGCCATACCTCGTTTCCATTGCCTGTTCCGTCCAAGCCGGTTGGCTCCTGATGAACATCACGTGTTCCGTTGCCTCCCGATGAACAAGACGCACTCCGTTGCCTCCCCATGAACACGACGATGGCGCAGCTTCTCCATTCCGACCCATCCATGTACACGAGCCCTGGCCATACGTATGCGCGAGTAGGCGTTCGAGACCCCGCCCGTATGTACGTATGTGGACGTATTTTCTTTCTTGCACCCTGGGCGCTGTACGTACGTGTACATGCTACGTGCGCGCCTCTACTACGACACGCGCGCGCCTCTACTATGACACATGCACGCCTCTACATTGACCAGTATGTACGTACACGTTCGCGACCAGAATGACAAAGCTACGTACGCTTCGACCAGGTGGGTCCTGAGTGTCAGGCACTTCCTTGCGTGCGAAGATGTAGGTGGTGGGTCCCAGCAGTCAGGGGGGCGAATCATTTTTTTGCCCGTAACATGGACACACTTCCTTGCGTGCGAAGATGTAGCTGGTGGGTCCCAGCAGTCAGGGGGAAACAATTTTTTTCACGAATACGGTGGCCCATCCGGTGGGTCCCTGCTATCAAGTGGAGGAATAATTACTTTGCGCATAATAAGAGGCACTTCCTTGCTGCGGTCGTGGACCCAGCTGTCAGCCTCTCCACGTACAATACTGTTCCGATAGAAGTCGTTTGTTGACCACATTGACCACGCCGCGCTGAGAGCACCAGGGCGGTGGACGACGGCGAGGCCTAGGAAGGGGACGACACGGAGCCGGGGAAGACGCGACAGTGGATGCCCACGTGAAGGGGAGTACGTGGGTTGATTGCTTCGGCTGCAGTGTGAGGCTGCCATCACCGAAGAATAACAGGAGGTGTGGGTGAGTATAGAGGGATGGCATGGCCAGCGGTGGCAGCACAGCCGGACACGGGAGGCAGGAGCAGGCGGCACGGCTGACGCTTGTTTGGGCGGCTGGAGCAACAAGACCAGATGTTAAAGAAGCACTACGGCCGTTGGATGGACATCGAACAGTCACTGGAGCTAGAATCATTCATATTGACTAAGTTGACAAAGCCCTCCGTCCCCGTCATCTTAGTAGGCCCACAAGTCAGCCTCCCACTATGGTGGGTCCCAGCTAGCAGGGGGTATTCATTTTTTGTGCGTAATAACGAGGCACTTCCTTGCGTGCGAAGATATAGCTAATGGGTTCGACCTGTTAGCGGGGGAACGTTTTTTCGCGAAATACACAGGCCCTTCCGGTGGGTCCCAGCTGTCACGTGGAGAAATCATTATTTTGTGCGTAATCAGGAGGCATTTCCTTGCGTGCAGCTGTGGACCCAGCTATCAGCCTCTCCACGTACAGTCCACTTCCGATGCATGTTGTTCGTTGACCATGTTGACCACGTCGCGCCGAGAGCACCAGGGCGGTGGATGACGGCGAGTCGGCGAGGCCTAGGAAGGGAATGACACGGAGCCAGGAAAACTCGGCAGTTGTTTCCCACGCGTAGGGGAGTGCGAGGGTTTACTGGTTCGTCTGTCATCGCCGGAGAATAACAGTAGGTGTGGGTGAGTAGAGGGATGGCTAAGCCAGCGATGGGAGAACGATGGGGTGGTGAGGCCTACGCGGCAGCATAGCCGGCCGAGGGAGGAGGGAGCAGGCAGTCTCGCGGGCGCTTGTTTGAGCGGCTAGAGCAGGAAGAGCAGAGATTGAAGAAGCACGACGACCGTTGGATGGACATCCAACAGTGACTGCTCTCGTGTGTTGACTAAGTTGACACGGCGTTGCGTGTGCGTCAACCTTATTTTTTAGGAAAGCATACACGTCAACCTGTAGTAGGCGCACAAGTCAGCCTCAAATCTATGGAAAACAACATACAACCCATCTGCCATTATTTCTAATAATTTACAGCCCATTTGCCAATTCTTAAGAATTTTTTTGGAGCCCATCTTCTTTTTGTTAGCATTACACCCCATATTGTGGCCATGGTTAAAAATTATATGAAATTTTGCATATTTCAGTGCGATCAAATTTTTTTAATCCCGAAATATCGAGTCACATTCAAACTATTTTGAACAATACTTTATATAAATATAAAATCCAAATAATTGTCCAGGAATAAAAATCAATGGAATTTAAAATCTTGTAATTAAAAAAATGAAACTAATTCCCGGTTTGATGTGTTTTAAAAATGTACAACCCATTTCTGGGCAAACCGAATGAAACTCTCTCCTCGTCTTGAAAGATTTGCAGCCCAGCAGGGCTGATAAAGCAAGTAGGCCTCGTTTGGGTATTTCTTAAAAAAATAGAACTGGGGTAGCCATTTTTAGCAAGAAAAAAACACAACAGGGCTCATGATGTGGTAAACATAAATAAAACCCTGGCTAGATGGGCCACAGCCCCCGCATAGCCCCGTTGTTACCCTGATCTGTTGCTAAAACTAGTATAAATAACAACTACTTGTTCCTAAAAAAGTAAATAACAATGGTGCGACCTGCTGGGTTCCTGGTGTCAGCCGCTCGTTGTGTAATTCTCTTGTTTATTGACTATGTTCACAATGGCGTGAGCCCCAGATGTCCAACCATTAGGGGTAACCATTTTTTGGGGCTTGTTGTAACGAAGCACTTGCTTGCGTACTGCCATGACGCTGGTGGGTCCCTACTGTCATACTCTCCACGTATAGTCATATCCTCGTTCCTCTCGGTTGTTGATGGCGTTGACAACGCAAGAGGGCGGCACACCGCACATGGCGAGCGAACCAAGGTCGAGGACGATGGCGAGGCCTCGGACGGAACGAACAGGAGTCGTGGAAGATGCGCCGGTCCACTCGCAGGCGGAGGAGAGTACGAGGGTTGACTGGTTCGGGTGCAGGTGCGTGTTGGGGCTGACATCGCCGGAGAATAACATGACGTGTGGGGGAATAGAGGGAGGGACTGGACAACGTTGGAGGGTATGGTAGGGCGGCGAAGGCGCAACCAGCCATGGGAGGTGGGAGCAGGTGGAGCCGACGGGGTGGTTTGGTTTGGGCGGCTCGAGGAAGAAGACCAGAGATAGAAGATACACGACAGATGTGTGATGTCAATCCAACGACTGGTAGGAAGAAACGTTTGTTGACTAGCTAGTAAGTCCACACCACGTTGGATAGGCTATTTCCTCGCGGGTCCCAAATGTCAGAATCCAAATCTGTCATGGTCATGCAGCCTTTCCTATGAAAATTTGCAGCCCATTTGGTGTGCTAGTTCAAAATAAGTTTGTGGGTGCTGTGGGGGCTAATCACTTGGCTTCTGTAATGCACAGTGAGCTCAAGCAGCCGGCGAGAGTGATGTTATTTCCCTTGGTTGGGATTTGTTACAATATTTCACTCTAAATTAAACAAATGGCAAGCCATTTGCCTTGTTTCAAAGAAAATATGGCAGTCACAACCGAGTTGAAAAGGGCAAAAACATCTAACTCCAGCTTACAAACTGTACAAAAGCACGAGGGTTAATTGTTCATCAGGTTTAGACAAAACCCAGGTTGAAAAGGGCAACAACATCTAACTCCAGCACTGTTTTTGGCAGTCACACTCAAATGGATTGGTCAGGTCCATAGAATGAACATCCTGGGTCGTAAAATTTACTGGATTATGACCACAATATGTTGTAAATAGATGGTGTAAATAGAAGCTCGGCATGTTCAGAAGCTCTTTTGCCCACCTGAAACTCCTTTTTTTGCTCTTAGACATACCCATCCGTCAAAACCATGCTGCTGATAAACTTAAGCCTGATGGACAATAGTAACCTCGCATTCAGCAGGAAGAATGTGACAAATCTAGTGTTTGCATGGTTGGCTACATATCATTCTAGCGTTATTGTCTTCAATCGAATGTCATGAGAAGTGAGAAAATCCCGATGCTTACGAATCCACCGATTGGTTATAACTTTCTTACCCCGTCCTATTGCATAAATAGAAACAATTACTACTAGTACAATGGAGACACTCTACAGCTACCAGAAAAACAATTAATTATAATACTAGTAGAGTGGATGCACTACCGCTTCTGGCTCCTCCTAGGTCATCGAAACATAACCCTCTACTGAATGCTGTTTTACTTTTGTTCACCGACATGCGGGCCATGCCGCGCACGGGCCCAAATGCCATCCACCAAATTAGAAGGCAGTATGCAGGCGGAGAGTCACCCCGGTCATAGCGCGGCAGTAACGAGCCGTCGTATCACAAAACCCCACCTCCCCGCAGTCTAAGTTTGACAGACGAAGAAACCATCATTTCACTCTTCGCTGAATCCCCTTCTCCATCGCCGTCTTCAAGAAAGCCAACACTCGCATCTGCCACTGTTCTTCTCTCCCAATGAAGAGAAGGTAAGCGGATCCGTGATATTGGTATATTTTCATTCAGAGAAAAAAAGAACTTTTGCAAAGCAGTAACCGATCCTCACTCTCTTTTTTGTTTCATTGTCATTGTGATTGTGTTTTCCTTTTAGTGGTCTCCTAGTATTCGTCAGTTTCATGATGGACCAAGGAGAACCAGGCAAAGATCTGCCGATATTGGAGCAGACGCAGGAGGCTGATCCCCACGAGACAGAGAGCTCCAAGAAGATGGAGGCAACCATCGAGCCGACCCCAGATACGGTCACTGCCACTACTGAGATGGTCAATGACCCGTTTGAGGTTACAAACCCCTTGGCACTAGAGGAGCAGTTTCCCCCTTCGAGGATGTGTCCCCCTGCTACCTCTTGAGCACTTGCGTTGGTTTTCCCTTGAAGAGGAAAGGGTGATGCAGCAAAGTAGCGTAAGTATTTCCCTTAGTTTTTGAGGACCAAGGTATCAATCCAGTAGGAGGCCACGCACGAGTCCCTCACACCTACACAAACAAATAAATCCTCACAACCAACGCGATAAGGGGTTGTCAATCCCTATAGGTCACTTACGAGAGTGAGATCTGATAGATATGATAAGATAATATTTTTGGTATTTTTATGATAAAGAGAAATAAAAGATGCAAAGTAAAATAAATGGCAAAGGAAATAACTAAGTATTAGAAGATTAATATGATGGAAAATAGACCCGGGGGCCATAGGTTTCACTAGTGTCTTCTCTCAAGAGCATAAGTATTCACGATGGGAAAACAAATTACTGTTGAGCAATTGACAGAATTGAGCATAGTTATGAGAATATCTAGGTATGATCATGTATATAGGCATCACATCCGAGACAAGTAGACCGACTCCTGCCTGCATCTACTACTATTACTCCACACATCGACCACTATCCAGCATGCATCTAGAGTATTAAGTTCAAGAGAACAGAGTAAGGCTTTAAGCAAGATGACATGATGTAGAGGGATAAACTCATGCAATATGATATAAACCCCATCTTGTTATCCTCGATGGCAACAATACAATACGTGCCTTGCTGCCCCTACTGTCACTGGGAAAGGACACCGCAATATTGAACCCAAAGCTAAGCACTTCTCCCATTGCAAGAAAGATCAATCTAGTAGGCCAAACCAAACTAAGTGGGTGTGCATCCAACTCGCTTGCTCACGAAGACCTAGGGAATTTTGAGGAAACCCATCATTGGAATATACAAGCCAAGTTCTATAATGAAAAATTCCCACTAGTATATGAAAGTGATAACATATGAGACTCTCTATTATGAAGATCATGGTGCTACTTTGAAGCACAAGTGTGGTAAAAGGATAGTAGCATTGTCCCTTCTCTCTTTTTCTCTCATATTTTTTTTTATTTGGGCCTTTTTATGGCCTTTTTTTCGCCCGGAGTCTCATCCCGACTTGTGGGGGAATCATAGTCTCCATCATCCTTTCCTCACTTGGGACAATGCTCTAAAAATGATTATCATCACACTTTTATTTACTTACAACTCAACAATTACAACTCAATACTTAGAACAAAATATGACTCTATGTGAATGCCTCCGGCGGTGTATCGGGATATGCAATGAATCAAGAGTGACATGTATGAAAGAATTATGAACGGTGGCTTTGCCACAAATACAATGTCAACTACATGATCATGCAAAGCAATATGACAATGATGGAGCGTGTCATAGTAAACGGAACGGTGGAAAGTTGCATGGCAATATATCTCGGAATGGCTATGGGAATGCCATGATAGGTAGGTATGGTGGCTTTTTTGAGGAAGCTATATGGTGGGTGTATGATACCGGCGAAAGGTGCGCGGTATTAGAGAGGCTAGCAATGGTGGAAGGAAGAAAAGTGCATATGATCCATGGACTCAACCTTAGTCATAAAGAACTCATATACTTATTGCAAAAATCTACAAGTTATCAAAGCAAAGTATTACGCGCATGCTCCTAGGGGGATAGATTGGTAGGAAAATACCATCGCTCGTCCCCGATCGCCACTCATAAGGAAGACAATCAATAAATAAATCATGCTCCAACTTCATCACATAACGGTTCACCATACGTGGATGCTACGGGAATCACAAACTTTAACAAAAGTATTTCTCAAATTCACAACTACTCAACTAGCATGACTCTAATATCACCATCTCCATATCTCAAAACAATTATCAAGTATCAAACTTCTCATAGTATTCAAACACTCATAAGAAAAAAAATTATTAATCTTGAATGACTAACATAATTAAAGCAAATTACCATGCTGTTTTGTAGGACTCTCAAAATAATCTAAGTGAAGCATGAGAGAACAATAGTTTTTATAAAACAAATCCACCAACGTGCTCTAAAAGATATAAGTGAAGCACTAGAGCAAAAACTATATAACTCACAAGATATAAGTGAAGTACATAGAGTATTCTACCAATTTCCGAATCATGTGTGTCTCTCTCAAAAGGTTTGTACAACAAGTATGATTGTGTAAAACTAAAAAATAAAGACTCAAATAATACAAGACTCTCCAAGCAAAACACATATCATGTGGTAAATAAAAATATAGCTCCAAGTAAAGTTACCGATGGAAGTAGACGAAAGAGGGGATGCCTTCCGGGGAATCCCCAAGCTTTGGCTTTTAGGTGTACTTAGATTATCTTGGGGTGCCATGGGAATCCCCAAGCTTAGTATCTTTCCACTCCTTGTTCCATAATCCATCAAATCTTTTACCCAAAACTTGAAAACTTCACAACACAAAACTTAAAGTAGAAAATCTCGTGAGCTCCGTTAGCGAAAGAAAACAAAACACCACTTCAAGGTACTGTAATGAACTCATTCTTTATTTATATTGGTGTTAAAGCTACTGTATTCAAACTTCTCTATGGTTTGTAAACTATTTTACTAGCCATAGATTCATCAAAATAAGCAAACAACACACGAAAAACAGAATCTGTCAAAAACAGAACAGTCTGTAGTAAGCTGTAGCTAAGTTAAGATCTGGAACCCCAAAAATTCTAAAATAAATTGCTGGACGTGAGTAATTTATCTATTAATCATCTTCAAAAATAATTAACTAAATATCACTTTCCAAATAAAAATGGCAGCAATTCTCCTGAGCGCTAAAGTTTCTGTTTTTTACAGCAAGATTAAAAAGACTTTCCCCAAGTCTTCCCAACGGTTCTACTTGGCACAAACACTAATTGAACACATAAAACAAAACCAAAACAGAGCCTAGATAAATTATTTATTACTAAGAAGGAGCAAAAAGCAAGGAATAAAAATAAAATTGGGTTGCCTCCCTACAAGCGCTATCGTTTAACGCCCCTAGCTAGGCATAAGAAGCAAGGATAGATCTAGGTATTGCCATATATGGTAGGCAATCCATAAGTGGCTCTCATAATAGATTTATAAGGTAATTTAATTTTCTTTCTAGGGAAGTGTTCCATGACTTTCCTTACCGGAAATTGGAATCTAATATTTCCTTCCTTCATATCAATAATTGCACCGATCGTTCGAAGGAAAGGTCTACCAAGAATTACAGGACATGAAGGATTGCAATCTATGTCAAGAACAATAAAATCTAGGGGCACATAATTACTATTTGCAACAATAATAACATCATTAATTCTTCCCATAGGTTTCTTAATAGTGGAATCCGCAAGGTGCAAGTTTAAAGAGCAATCATCAAAATCACAGAAACCTAGGAAATCACACAAAGTCTTTGGAATCGTGGAAACACTAGCACCCAAATCACACAAATCATAGCATTCATGATCTTTAATTTTAATTTTAATAGTAGGTTCCCACTCATCATAAAGTTTTCTAGGGATAGAAACTTCCAACTCAAGTTTTTCTTCATAAGATTGCATCAAAGCATCAACGATATGTTTGGTAAAGGCTTTATTTTTACTATAAGCATGAGGAGAATTTAGCACGGATTGCAACAAGGAAATACAATCTATCAAAGAGAAATTATCATTATTAAATTCCTTGAAATCCAAAATAGTGTATTCATTAATATTTAAAGTTTTGACTTCTTCAATCCCACTTTTAACAATTTTAGCATCAAGACCTAAAGATTCCGAATTTTTGGAACACAGTCTAGGTAAAGGTGGATCATATTCAGTCCCATCATTATCAAGATTCATATTGCAAAACAAAGATTTAATAGGGTACACATCAATAACTTTTATATCTTCATCTTTATTATCATGGAAACTAGAAGAACACGCTTTTATAAAGCAATCTTTCCTAGCACGCATCCTAGCGGTTCTTTCTTTGCACTCATAAATGGAAATTCTCATGGATTTGAGAGACTCATTGATATCATGCTTAGGTGGAATAGATCTAAGTTTCAAAGAATTAACATCAAGTGAAATTCTATCAACGTTCCTAGCCAACTCATCAATCTTAAGCAAATTTTCTTCAATCAAAGCATTGAAATTCTTTTGCGAAGTAATAAATTATTTAATATTAGATTCAAAATCAGATGGCATCTTATTATAATTTACATAAGAATTGTTGTAGGGACTACCATAATTATTAGAGGAATTACTAGGATACGGCCTAGGATTAAAGTTTCCTCTATACGCGTTGTTACCAAAATTATTCCTACCAACAAAATTCACATCCATAGATTCATTATTATTCTCAATCAAAGTAGACAAAGGCATATCATTAGGATCATAAGAAACACTTTTATTTGCAAATAATTTCATAAGTTCATCCATATTTCCACTCAAAACATTAATTTCTTCTATCACATGCAGTTTCTTATTAGTAGATCTTTCAGTGTGCCATTGAGAATAATTAACCATAATATTATCTAGGAGTTTAGTAGCTTATCCTAAAGTGATTTCCATAAAAGTGCCTCCCACAGTCGAATCTAAAAGATTTCTAGAAGCAAAATTCAATCCAGCATAAATTTTTTGTATAATCATCCACAAATTCAAACCATGCGTAGGGCAATTACATATCATTAATTTCATCCTCTCCCAAGCTTGTGCAACATGTTCATGATCAAGTTGCTTAAAATTCATAATATCGTTTCTAAGAGAGATGATCTTAGCGGGAGGAAAATACTTAGAGATAAAAGCATCTTTGCACTTATTCCACGAATCAATACTATTTTTAGGCAAAGACGAAAACCAAGCTTTAGCACGATCTCTAAGCGAAAAGGGAAATAGATTCAATTTAACAATATCATTATCCACATCTTTCTTCTTTTGCATATCACATAAATCAACGAAGCTATTCAGACGGGTAGCGGCATCTTCACTAGAAAGGCCGGCGAATTGATCTTTCATGACAAGATTCAACAAAGCAGCATTGATTTCACAAGATTCATATTGGTAAGAGGAGCAATCGGAGTGCTAAGGAAATCATTGTTCTTGGTATTGGTGAAGTCACACAATTTAGTACTATCTTGAGCCATCGTGACAAGCAAGCAATCCAACACGCGAGCAAACAAGAGACGGGCAAAAAGAGGAAATAGAGAAAGAGAGGGAGGATGGAGAGAGAGGGCGAATAAAACGGCAAGGGTGAAGTGGGGGAGAGGAAAACGAGAGGCAAATGGAAAATAATGTAATGCGGGAGATAAGGGTTTGTGATGGGTACTTGGTATGTTGACTTTTGCGTAGACCTCCCCGGCAACGGTGCCAAAAATCCTTCTTGCTACCTCTTGAGCACTTGCATTGGTTTTCCCTTGAAGAGGAAAGGGTGATGCAGCAAAGTAGCGTAAGTATTTCCCTCAGTTTTTGGGAACCAAGGTATCAATCCAGTAGGAGGCCACGCACGAGTCCCTCACACCTACACAAACAAATAAATCCTCGCAACCAATGCGATAAGGGGTTGTCAATCCCTACACAGTCACTTACGAGAGTGAGATCTGATAGATATGATAAGATAATTTTTTTTGTATTTTTATGATAAAGAGAAATAAAAGATGCAAAGTAAAATAAATGGCAAAGGAAATAACTAAGTATTGGAAGATTAATATGATGGAAAATAGACCTGGGGGGCATAGGTTTCACGAGTGGCTTCTCTCAAGATCATAAGTATTCACGGTGGGTAAACAAATTACTGTTGAGCAATTGACAGAATTGAGCATAGTTATGAGAATATCTAGGTATGATCATGTATATAGGCATCACGTCTGAGACAAGTAGACCGACTCCTGCCTACATCTACTACTATTACTCCACACATCGACCGCTATCCAGCATGCATCTAGAGTATTAAGTTCAAGAGAACAGAGTAAGGCTTTAAGCAAGATGACATGAAGTAGAGGGATAAACTCATGCAATATGATATAAACCCCATCTTGTTATCCACGATGGCAACAATATAATATATGCCTTGCTGCCCCTACTGTCACTTGGAAAGGACACCGCAAGATTGAACCCAAAGCTAAGCACTTCTCCCATTGCAAGAAAGATCAATCTAGTAGGCCAAACCAAGCTGATAATTCGAAGAGACTTGCAAAGATAACCAATCATACATAAAAGTATTCAGAGAAGATTCAAATATTGTTCATAGATAAACTTGATCGTAAACCCACAATTCATCGGTCTCAACAAACACACCGCAAAACAAGATTACATCGAATAGATCTCCACAAGAGAGGGGGAGAACTTTGTATTGAGATCCAAAAAGAGAGAAGAATCCATCTAGCTAATAACTATGGACCCGTAAGTCTGAAGTAAACTACTCACACTTCATCGGAGGGGCTATGGTGTTGATGTAGAAGCCCTCCGCGATCGATACCCCCTCCGGCGGAGCTCCGGAAAAGGCCCCAAGATGGGATCTCGTGGGTACAAAAAGTGACAACGGTGGAATTAGGGTTTTGGCTCCGTATCTGGTAATTTGGGGGTACATAGGTGTATATAGGAGGAAGGAGTACGCCAGTGGAGCAACAGGGGGCCCAAGAGGGTGGAGGGCGCGCCCCGGGGGGGGGGGGTGGGGGGGGGGGGGGGGGGGGGGGGGGGGGGGGTAGGCGCGCCCCCTACCTCGTGGCCTCCCTGTTGGTTGCTTGACGTAGGGTCCAAGTCTCCTGGATCTTGTTCGTTCCAAAAATCACATTCCCGAAGGTTTTATTCCGTTTGGACTCCGTTTGATATTCCTTTTCTTCGAAACCCTAAAATAGGCAAAAAAACAGCAATTCTGGGCTGGGCCTTCAGTTAATAGGTTAGTCCCAAATATAATATAAAAGTGAATAATAAAGCCCAATAATGTCCAAAACAGAAGATAATATAGCATGGAGCAATCAAAAATTATAGATACGTTGGAGATGTATCCCCCCCCCCCCCGCTGAGCTGCCCAAGGTGATTTTCTTATTTGCCGATCTCGATTGTGGTTTTTCATCTAAGTATGTGGTGATGAATAATGCAAAATTCTATTAGCTTCGATGCCATGCTATACATAGTGGTTTAAATAACTTGTGTTTCTTATACTAGAAAGTAATTCAGAATTTGTTTCCATTTCAGTTAGAGCCTTGATGCAGACAAGGATTGTGTGGTTGTACATGTCACTCGCTATGAGGCGGATGACCTGAATATACGCACTGGGAAAATAGAGTTCTTAGGCTGTTGTATCATGGAAGCCATTTGCGCTTATACCGATGTCGAGTTGTATTCCAGCCTTACTGTTGTCAGGCGTGTTGTCCAGGGTGTACTGAAGCACCAGAAGTTCAAAGCTACTCCTTCGTTTGTGAGGCATACTGTTCTTGTCAAGCTTACGCATGAAGATGACGTGGCATGCCTCCACAAACAAGTTTATGAGTGGCAAGGCCACAAGGTTGTCTTCATGAAGGTTCATAGGATTGAGCTGCTGCAGGACTTCCTCGATGATGTTCATGGCAAGGTCCGTCTTGTGTCCAGCCCAAATTAGATCGAGGCATGAAATAGTTTCCCCAGCTAGTGTTTAATAGTAGTTTGGATTGTGTCTAATTATCTGAACCTTGCCTGTTATCGACCCCTCTGGTGCTAGTACTCTGGTTGAATCTGTCTATGGGAACTGCTGCTACTTTTGTGTGCTTGTGAATCATGTGAGAACCATCGTAATTGTTGCCGAAACAGATGCGTCCTCACTAGTTTTTTCATGAATATGGCATGGTAAGACATAAGTTGTCATGGTTTATCATACGAGCAGTGTATGTTTGATGAAATAGAGTACTCGTTCGAGAACTGTGCGCCGACGTATACATAAGTACTTATAAACACTGTTGGTGCTACCCCACTTGCAAGCAGTTGTGCAAAACACAGCACATTGGCTCAGCTCGCTTCAACACTAGGCTATCGACCAACTAACAATCAATAATCTGTTGTCTGACATATAAGCAACTATGTATCTTGTTACAGTGGTTCATGCAGTTAACTGAGGCCACAATGTAAATTCCAAACGTTCACATGCTAGTCCAGCGTTCATGTGGAACACTCACATTAAACTCAGCTTCATAAAAAACTTGAAAAGCATAAGTTAAGCAACTTTATACATCTCAATGATTCATAGAACATAACAAACATATACTAGTTCACATCAAAAGACAAAGTTGTGAGAAGGTTTACAAATCAGTAAAAAACAAGCAAGGCTTCTCTGAGCAAAGGGCCTCCTGGCCGGCTTAAATTTCTTGGAGTTCACTCTGGTTTTTTCTTGTTGCCACCATCCAAGGTTAGGTTCTCTCATTCCAGAATAACCAATTATAATTGTGTCCTCAGCTGGAATGCTGAACTGAACCATGTAGTGTATTGACCAGCTAAAATTCTTGTGCATTCCACTAAATTTAAGCACTGCTATTTGCAGAAATAAGCAGACCACAATGCCTCTTGTCCGCGCACCTGTCCCAAAAACCTCTGTGCAGCCATGCCAGCTAGTCCTCGGTCCATGGAACAACTCGTAGAAATTGCATTCCAGAATAGGATGCATTTGTTTTCACTCATCCCTGCACTGCAATCAGGAAGTAAAACATACGAATCAGCTTCTTTTAGATTGCGTTGGTCATTCTACCTAGTTACTACCAATGTAGGAATACCTGGAACACTGGTGGTTAGAGGACGACATCTAGGAATAGCCATCTCATTTTGTGCAGTTGTACTAAAACTAAGGTGTGTACTTTTGATTGCGCAGATAGAAACGATATGGAGACAGACATCCCTGTTTGCGCAAATACGAAATATGGTTATTTAAACAGTGACAGATATTTGCAGTGGCGTATGATTAACAACAACATCTATTGTGTTGTAATTGGCACTAGATTGACAATACGAAAGTGCGCTTAAGTAAGTAGCATCACATCACATCAACACTGCCACTAGATTAACATGCAGAACAATAGCATTAGTATTACTATCATGAGAGTAGCACATGGTCAGTAAATGTGCAAGCAAATTTGTGCAGTTCTAGTGGAATGAAGCAATGTTAGCGGCGTGAGATTTAAGTGTAACTGCAAAAACACAATTCATGGGAAATAAAGCAAGACGGAAGCACTTCATAAAATGGTGATGGCATTACTTCAATTTATCGATGGCACTAGACCATTACTTATAGTGACATTAGGTGGCATTGCTTAATGCTTCATGTGATTTTACATTAATGGTAGCGATATGGGCGTAGGGACAACAGGGGCATAAAGTGGTGAGGCAGATGTGGTTGCCGAGAGCGGCAAACAGTCAGGCATCATGTCTGCATTTGTCCCATTTTATATCTCCTCGGTGACATTTTCCTATGTGAGCACAGGAAATCTAGACCTGCTCATTCTCATTTCCGTTGTCCCCCAACACCCCTCACTTCCTTTCCTATTTCAACCAAGAGACAGGTCCACTTCCCCCCACCCTTCGCCATCCACCATGCTTTCTTCGCCTTTTAAACCAATAGACCGGTTGGATAGCCAGTATCTACTACTTTCCCCCGTTTCCTCTTAGAACCAAGTCCTAGATTCATGCTACAGTTTTCCCAGTTTCTTCCCTGTTTGAACCAACTCTTAGATTCGATTGTATGAACTAGCTTTACCTCTAATAATAGTAAAAGTCTAGGTGGCTTTGGAACAGCCGACGAAAGTAGAAAAAGATCCACAAGCAGCCATGTGGGGAGCTGGGGCAGTAGAGCAAGGCAGGTTTCGAAGGAATATATACCCGAGGGTCATCGGCATGTGGCAAAGACGACGTCGGGAGGCCGCATCTTGGCCACAATACCGCAGGGAGGAAGAAGGGGTCAGAGGCCCTCCCGAGTTGGTGCGGCTGCCGATCGAGACGCGCGGGCAGCCGTTGGTCTCCTCCCTCGCCGCCGACGATAGCGTGAATGATGCACCTACACCCCTGCCCCGGTCGAGGTGGTCCGGCCGGATTTGTGACCAGCCGTGAGCAGAGAGAGAGTGTGGCCACCTATATCTTGCTTAGATCTGGAGAGCATGGGAGAGTGAAAGAGAGGAACGCTAGTACAGCAAGCGCTAAGGCTCCTGCTTATATATATAGTGGAGTGATTTTGTTGTACGAGCTTTGAAAAAATGTGCTCCTTCGTGTACCCGCAAGCGGGTGTGAGAGAACTAGTGTGTGCATGCATCACTTCTTTTCGTGAGAGTACGATATACTATGCCCAAAGAATGTTCGCCACAAGAGTAATAGTATAAGTGTGTGACGTGTGAGCTAAAATAAAAGGTGCGCGGCATCTTTTGTTTTTTAGAAGTTCTGAGGGTAGGGTGTGAAGAGCACATATGTGTGTGACGTCTACCTGCAGATAGATGGTGGGTGCGTGTGTGCGTGAGAGAGAGGGGGCACGTATCAATGCAATGCATGTGTCCGTAAATCATTATCCGACAAACGTTCGCCACAAGCCGTTTCCTGAGGAACGCCGTAAGAACCGTTAGATCGGCATCCGACAGTGTCAGTTTTGCCATGTCATTTAACAGAGCAGCCACTCCTCCTACACACAAATATTCCACGCGAGTGTTAGCAAGTGCCGTATGCTCCTCCCTCCGTTCCAAAATGTAGCCCATATAACTTTATTGAAAATTCGAACCTCGCAAGCTTTTACCGAGTTTTCGTGTACCAAAATGCACATATAGAATACCCAGTATATATCATTTCATTCATCTTCAAGAGGTAACTATAAAGATGGAGGAGGAGTCTACAAACAAAGACCGTCGTATCACCTGCAACAATTTCAACCATCCTTTGGTGTGGAGGAATATCATAGGAACTCTATATGATATGGTTTTTATATGATTTTTTCCTTTAGAGCCAATTGGTTCATAGGAATAGATTCATATACTCCACATTTCAAAGGAAATAAACATGATATCATTGTTATAGCTTTAGAGCCACTTGGTTCATATGAATAGATTCCTATACTCCCAAAATTTCAAAGGAAAATAAACATTACCGTATATTCAAGAGAAAAGTTCCTACAATGTGAACCAAATGACATCTCTTTTCTAATCCCTCCTCATAGGAATTGAGATACATGTCATCTCTAGATTCAATAGAGAAGTTCCTATGATGTGAACCAAATGACATCTCTTTTCCAATCCCTACTCATGGGAATTGAGATACATGTCATCTCTTTCCCTACAACTTCCATGTATACATCTTCTATTCCTAAATAGCTAGTACAACCCACTAGTAGCTTTTTTCCTAGACATGCAACTATGGCACAAGAACACGTCATGCATGCAAGCACCACATCATCAATTCATGCATGTTACTCATAAGTTATTTCTTGCATTAAATTTTGCATTGACAATCTATGTGCCGGTCACGTGCACACATATGTAGTTCACATTCACATTTTTGTTAGAAATGCCATTATTTTAACTACAATTCATTTTTTCTCTTTGTACTCCCTCCGTCTAGGTGTGTAAGTCATCTTCTGAAAACCAAATAATCCCAAAACACGTTGGCATGTTACATTAACTCCCTCCTCGTTTCTTGTTTCGTGACATATCAACCAATAAGAGATGTGGGCCGTGCATGCTTTCCCAAAACACAAGCACTTCTCCTTTGTTCTAGAATCTTTCGTATCATAATTGCCCAAACTTTTTTTTCTAAATGAATTTCCATTATTTGTTTTTTTACTTTATGCTTTACAATGTACAATCCCATGAATCTTAACCTTTTTATAAAACTAATTGATTTTGAATGAGATTAACTATAAGAACTAAATGAACATCTACATCATGCATATATGACTCAAAGCTTCACATGCTATAGTGTGTATTTATTCATAATTTGGTTTCCAAATCTCATGCGTTCAATGCATGTACCTTACTAGTTTTGAGTAGAGTAGCAAATTTCACGCGGCCGCGGGTATATCAAAATGCAGGGCCCATGCATCATTGCCTTTCGGTCGAACCTACATCCACAATTTTTTGTACTTATATCTCCACTGGTACTCGAACCCCAAATGCTCCCTCGTTCCCGTAAAACCAAGCGACCCACACATATTAAGGCGTCGACTCGAACTCAATCCCTCTCCCGTTTACTACTACGTGACCCCGCACGCCGTAGTACTCCCACAAACCCTACAGCCGCATGCATCATTGGTTTTCTTCAAGAGGATGAGGGAGAAGCAGATTTGTAGTGGAGGCTCTTTCAGAAAAAGGGATTTGTAGTGGAGGCCCCTACCCTAGGGTGACCTAGGTAGTTGCCGCACGCATCATTGGTTTTCTCTTTTCTTTATGCTCTTGCGCCCTAGAGTGAAATGATGGTTGCTTCGTCCGTCCAGCTTAATGCGGGAAAGATGGGGCTTTGTGATTTGACCCCTCATCGCTCATTTACTACTACTCCGGCGCTACGACCGGGGTGCCTCCAAGTCCAACTGCTGCTCCGAATTGTAATTTGGTGCATCACACGTGGAACAAGACGGTGGATGAGCCACATGTCGGCCAAAGGGGTCATGTTAAGTGTGTCACCATTTCATGTGCGGACTGACCCTGCTTGAGTTGCTACGCCAACATGACAGCAGCAACCTACCACTTGGTTTTGCTCCTCGGTGAATCCCGACTATGTTGATATAAAAATATACGTATTGTACTACCCTCCCCATCTCAGTTTATAGGGCGCACACGTAGTTCTCGGTCATCCATTTGACTAACTAAATATGAGTTACTATGTCAGAAAAAGTATATCATTCGATTCTTAAGCGGATGTAGTTTCTAAACATATATTGTTCATCACATATATCTCTACTCCTATAAAAGACTCAGTTGGTGATGATGGTGTGTCTGTCATCCGTCATTTCTGACCATTAGATCTACATCTAATGGTTGCGAGGTAAGTTGTGGCATTTTTGCAACAATAGCCCACTTCTCTGCTCCAATTTGAAGAAAACCCCTTATTATCTTGAAAGCAACCACATCCCTCCCTCGCCTCATCAAAACAATCTGAGAAATATATTTTGAGTGAAACGTAATATATTTTTCGTGGTATATATGTATATCAAAACAAGAGTGTTTTCTTTCAAGTTTGTGAACAAGTACTACTCTACTTTGGATCCGTTGCAATGCATGGGCACATTGCTAGTAGCCAATTAAATTCTTAACCTAGAATGACGTGCATGCCCCGTAAACTGATACAGAGGAAGTACTAGTAAAAATGAGGTGATTTTACTAAGCGATGGGCGGGGGAGCATGGCCTATCATGCGGTCCCACGTGTCATGATGTACCAAGGCGATGCGTGTGTCCCTCTTGAGGCAGAAGCAATACTATACGTGGTTTTCTTGAAGGAGATGGCGGTGAAGCGAAGTGTGAAATAATGGTTGCTTCATCCGTCTGGGAAGGTGCGGCATTGTGATTTGACGTCTCATTGCTCATTACTACTACTGGGGCGGTACGACTGGGTTGCGCCCCCTGCTGTTCTACACTGTTAGTTGGTGCATGACACGTCGACCCGGTTGCTATATGTCCCACATGTCAGCGAGAGGAAGTACAAAATTCATGAAAGCGAGCGTCGACTGAGGAGTACAAGACACGGCTTGGTTTTTGCTACTTCGCTCGATCCATCGATACAAACCCGGACTAAAAAAGGCGAGGGCGGGTCTTTTCCCACGCGGCAGGCAGGGGAGTTTGGCATAGTCTGTTCGAGGCAACGGGACAGGAAGGGAAAAAGGCAAATAAAGGTTGAGCGACTTAGTTTTGGGAAAAATATGATTTTACTAAGTAGGTACCCACTATGGAGGTAGTATACTACCTACTACTCCCTCCTTTCCGGTTTATAGGTCTCATCTAAAAAAATTCATTTTGCCGTATTATAAGTCAATTCTACTAGTAGTAGTAGTACCATCACATGTAGCCCGATGCAAGCATTGCCAAGAGAAAACTCACCAATGCATGTAGAAGTTCATGGAAATTTAGTGGTCATGCATGAATTCGTTCTAATTAATGCCTCGGTAAACATAGCTTCTTGAGAAAAACGAGCGTACATTACTTGTGCAAACTACGAAATTAATTCTACCACTCACCGTCTACCTTGGTTGGAGAGATTTTGAAATTGAGCCATAAACTGGAAAGGAGGGAGTAGTAACATAGCCTAGGGTAGCTTGCTGCACCACAGGCTCGAAGGAAATTGCTGTAGTAGTACTACTCCTATATACTACTCCAAGGAAATTGAGCCATAAACTGGAAAGGAGGGAGTTCTACTAAAGCACATATATTCCAAACAATATGATAATCTCTCTAACCAAGGTAGGGACGACGAGTAAACGGAGGGAGTAGTAAAATTTTCTCCTCGTCCTGCGAGCCACCGCACGCGTGGGCGAGGGAGCGGGTGTAAGGCGTAGTACTACTACCTCCGTCCTGGTTTATAGGTCACCTTTGTAGTTCATGCCAAATTTTTACCAAATATTTAGCTAACAAAACGTTAATGCATGTCAACAAAAATTATATCGTTGGATTTGTATTTCAACATAGTTTTCAATGATATAATTTTTGGTAACATGCATGAATGTTTTGTTAGTTCAATCTATAGTCAAAATTTGACACAATATACAATGGGGACTAACAAACCTATATACAATGAGGAGTAGCAAGCAAGCTTCACCTCGTCGTGCGAGCCAGTGCACCCGTGGGCGGGGGAGACGGTGTATTAAGCAAGCTCATCCTCACTCTGCGAGTTGACGGGACACATCAAAAGTAATACGTACAGAGCATCTTGAGTGTATAGAACCTTGCCTCTAAGGTAGGCCCCACATGGTTTGCCTCTTTTTAACATAACGTGTCAAGTCACAATTTGTTTGTTCCCCCGTAGTAGACGATCCTCCATCAAGTGGACAACCAGTACATGTGTCAAATTACCACGTGGGCTACCTTTTCGTACAGAAATGAGCTCCACCGTGTACCCGCGCGGGTGTGGTTGGGAAAGATACAAGAGTACGTGCGCCGTGCGTGCACCTCTTCTCTTCGTGCACGTCCCCCACCTACGTGGGTGTGTGTGAGAGAGATAAAAACCTAGACATAATGCATCGTCCATCCCCATGCCTCCAACTAGTCCGACCACCAGTCACCACCACGCCCCACTCCTCCTCACCTTATCTCTCATCTTTCTCGAGACTAGCAATGTGCCCGTGCGTTGCAACGGATCCAAAGTAGAATAGTACTTGTTCACAAACTTTAAAGAAAACACTCTTGTTTTGATATACATATATACCACTAAAAATATATTACGTTTCACTCAAAATATATTTCTCAGGTTGTTTTGATGAGGCGAGGGAGGGATGTGGTTGCTTTCAAGAGAATAAGGGGTTTTCTTCAAATTGGAGCAGAGAAGTGGGCTATTGTTGCAAAAATGCCACAACTTACCTCGCAGCCATTAGATGTAGATCTAATGGTCAGAAATGACGGATGGCAGACACACCATCATCACCAACTGAGTCTTTTATAGGAGTAGAGATATCATTTTTTGATGAAATTCTCGAGATACCATTTTTCCGATAAAATTCTCGAGATATCATTAGTTTTTACACATGGGATTACTCCTGCATGGGTCACTCACAACAGTTGTTTTGTAAAAAAAATGCATCTTGATGTTCCCTGCAATGCATGGGCATCTTGTTAGTCCATGAAAACAACACATGGCCTAATTTCACGACGAACGAGGGATTTGAGTCTGCTGGGAGGGGTTGTTTGGATTTTTCCCGGGGTAGCCAAAATATTGGCAACCCTTTTGTCCACCGGTGCCTTTGACTGAACGAGGAATGGCTCGGGTGCCCATGCATCCTCCAGCGCGCACGTTGGAGACGAGCTCGCACGAGCTGTGCTTTTTTGTCCCACCACGCCGCCCGAGCCGGCCGCAGACCGACCAGCGACCCGCATATTACGCCATCCAACCATAGCCGCACACATTCTGATAGCAACTCAACCAACTGGACGAAATTCATGCAAACACGACGATATTTCTCATAAATAATGACAGAATTCATGTAAAATACCATATTTTCATACAAACATGATGGATTTCATTACATTCAAATCAACTAAGCGGTGCTAGTTCTGGACAGCACAGGTATATAATACCTGGCCTAAATGGTCGCTCGCCGATCCATTTGTGTTCCTCATGTCTGGCAGCACGATCACCGGACTGCCGGGAGCCCCGGAGGTATATGCTTCAATGCGAAGGACGGCTCGCTTCCCCGCTGCCCAACTGATATGGTTGGCTGATACCCAAGATGATGGTGGAAGGGGGCTTCTTCGCTTCCATGGAGCCCATGCGGGGTCGACGAAGGTCCTCGCAACAAAAGGATCCGGCAAGACACCTGCTATGTACGCCGGCGTCGCCTCTGAGGTGGACTTCATGGGACCCAAGCGGCGGCGACCTCCCGTGTTCTACTTCTCCTTGATGATGGCGGCGGACGTGGAGGCGCTGGCCACCGACTCGTCGCTCTCCGCTCACCCGGCTTCTATCTCTGCTTGCATGCCGCGACCGCTGACAGGGGAGTCTCGGCCACAGAAACGGGAGACGCGGTCGCAGACACGGGAGGCGCGGTATGAGGCGGTGGCGTGGACGGCAGCGACGACGCCCGTGCACCGCTCCTCGTCGAGCTGGCCTGGAGCGGCGAGTTGCTAAACCGCGCGCTGGCTTGAGGCGGCAACTGGCTTCGTCGGGCGAGGGGAGGGAGGTGGATCAGCGAGCTACATAGCTCGTATCCGGCAGGCTCGGTGGGCCACCCAGACGGCTTGGATGCTGGATAACTACTCTTTGTAATCCATTGTAAGAGTGGACAAAATGGTGAACGAGGAGATAGGGGAGCGGCGAAGGGGTGCGATTCCTGGCTGGAATTTGGCCTCGTTTAAATAGTAGATTAAATAGACGGCGGACGGGAGGAGCTCGGCCGGCGTTCCGTTTAATGCCAGCCCGGTCATGAATGGACGTGTGTCCAGAGTGGGTTTCTCGGCTTCCACACGGGTTTCATGGAGGCGTTTGAATGCGGTAAGGAGGCGTGTTCAGCCGGGCGTGCATCAAGTGGCGCCCTCCACTCTAACGTACGACACCGCGCTGTTCTTCCACTGACGTGTGGGCTCTTTGGGCACATGGCCTGCATGTCAGTGACCCAACGCAGGTAGCGCACGACAGAGGAACTTTTGGTGGGCCAGGACGGTCAGAAGCGGGCATTTATAAACCGATGATTGTTCATTGAGTGTGACGTCATCTATTTCATCTAGATAAGCCTACTATATAATGTAAGAGAATTTTAAAATTTTCATATATACGTTGATAGCCCGTTCGATACGTTGTGATTCATAAAGACCGCTGCAAACATCAATGTTCTGCTTATCACAGACAAGATTGATTAAACCTTGCAAAAAAAGATAAGATTGATTAATACCCGTAACAATCCATGTAGTTAACAAAGAGTGCATGCACGTATAGGTTGAGCGTGTGTCTTGCGTCGTGTGCGGTGTCGCCGGTGTGCATGCAGGCGTGCGAGTGTTGCGTGCGTGCATGTGTACGTTTCAGTGTTCCATGCAGGTGTGCGTACGTGCGTGTGTTCGTGAGTGCATGTGTACGTGTCAGTGTTGAATGCCTGCATGCGT
Source organism: Triticum urartu (assembly GCF_003073215.2). Lineage (NCBI taxonomy): Eukaryota > Viridiplantae > Streptophyta > Magnoliopsida > Poales > Poaceae > Triticum > Triticum urartu. Next base: position 449,752,902 of record NC_053024.1, on the reverse strand, counting down.
GCGTGTGTTGTGTACGTGTCAGTGTTGCATGCCTGCATGCGTGCATGTGTTCGTGCAAGTGTTGCGTGCGTGCATGTGTACATGTGGGGTCAGGCTACACGTCAGTTGACTGACTTTTTCATCTCTGGTCAGTAGATTTTCCAGCCGTTGGATACGAAATCAACGACCTGCAGTTTATCTTCAACCTCCACCCCGGAGCCGCTAGCCACCACTGGCCGCGGCCGGCCCGCGCGGCCTCGCCGCCCCGAAACCACTCCCCACCACCGGCCCGCTGCCACCCCGGCCATCCCTCTAGCCCCCTAGCCCCCCGCGCGCGCCGAGCTTTCTCTCCGGCGATCCCCACGCCACCGCCCAATCACCATGCCCCGCCATCACCGGCGACTGCCAACCAGAGGTCTCACGACATCGAATCCCCACCGACCACTAATTTATTACCATTTCCGTCCTTCATATACGTGCTGACGGGTGGGCCCTATGGTAATGTGCGCTGCTGAATGTGGACCGTTTGACTGGTCAATTGATCGTGTCATCAACAAATTACGGAGCTGTATGGTGATCCAATGACCCTATGATCACCCTAAAATGTATTTTATTAACACAGTACAGACTCAAACTACCATTTCTTTCTTTCATATACGCGCTGATAGGTGGGCCCCACGGTTACGCGCCCCGATGGTGCAACACTAGTTGCGCCACGTGAATGTTTGACTGGTCAATTGATTGTGTCATCAACAAAATACGGAGTTGTACAGGTGAGCCAGTGACCATATAATCACGACATGTATTTTTTTAACATGGTACAGACGCAAGCGTTCATATATATGCGCAAGCACTCACCGCTATAAGCGCACACACGTAGACCCTACCCCTATGAGCACCTTCGAGAGAGTGAGCCAGCATATGATCTTGAGATTTTACGAAGTCACCATAGGTGCCTCGTAGTCGAGTGAAACATCTCCTCCCACTGAATGCATATCGCCAGAAAAATACTGAAATTAATCCAGGATAAATGTGAGCACCAGGACTTTAACCCTGGTGGGCTCGAGAAACCACTGTCCTCCTAACCATCCAACCACAGGTTGGTTAGCACCACAAAATGTATGTGCTAACCGTGATGTGCTTATTCTGAAGTCGAGTGACCATATCGTGCTTTTGCTTCAAATACAATGACCGTAAGTGTCGTCAACAAAATACGAAGCATGCATCATATACAATGTCTGTCAGTGTCATCAACAAAATTCGGAGACGTATCGTGAGCTAGATACCGTATGATCACCACGAGAATATATACGGTGACCGTAATGAGCATATTCTGAACTCCACCGACAGTATAGTGCTTTCACTTGAAATACAGTGACCGTCACGAGTGAATGTGTCATGGGCATGCATACTTTTAGAGGGCCGAGAGATAGTTTGTGTGCGTACGTGAAAGTGGTGTAGAAAGAGGGGGTGTCCGGTGGAGACAAGGAGATATATGCCCTTCATTTCTCTTTTCCATGACTAATATTTTAGGAGAAAATATAAACATTCACAATGCAGAACAAATATTTTTGGATGCACCATGCAATTAACTTTCATGTATTAGTCGCCGATTGCGTGTGTGGTGTGGTGGGCACTTCATTTTCTAGTTGGGGTGGGCACATCATTTCTAGTTGTGGTGGGTCAACATGAGGACTCGTGGGTCAGTTCCATCCTGCACCACATAGGTTGGACCGAGACACATTATACGAAGATCCATGTGGAGGACTCGGCGTACAACATGAAGCTACCAGAGTCGTGGAGGACTCTATCCCCACTGGTGATAAGCCGACTATATATGATTTGTAACCCTAGGCCCCGAGTATGTTATAGAAGCTTGGGGGCTAGTTCGTCGATAGTATACACACACGCACAATGCCTGGTATTCACATGTACTTTGTACACACCCCTATCACTAATATATAGTACCAGGAGTAGGCTTTTTCCTCAACTACAAGGGTCCGAACTTGGGTAAAACCTTGCCTCGTATTACCATCCAGCCTAACAGTCAGGGATATCCTACCGAATGATCTGATGGAATCATATCTGCCAACTACTAAGAGAGAGGTGTGTCTGTGGGGAGGGGGATGTGTGCGAGAGAGGCCTAAAAATAATGTGCATGCGGGAGACACGTAGGCACATATATGTGCGTATAGAGGGCTAGTAGAGACCGTGCGTGTGTATATATGCATGTGAGAGAAATAGTGTTTTCCAACTGAGATTAGTGAAAAGAGTGGTACATAGTAGTCAGAAAGAGAGAGAGGCAGAGAGAGTGTATGCGTGAGACACCCCGACACACCGGGAGAGATTGTGAGCATGTGTGAAAGAGAAATGCCAATGTATATAAAGTGTGTGCACTTATGCGTTAGATAGAGAGATATATAGCATGTTTGTGAGAACGGGTCGAAGCATAGTGCATCTACGTGTAAAAGGAGGTTCTACGCATTAAATTAAAATATAAATGGCATTATTATTTTTGGATGAGATCATGAATTTTGCAATTTGCGTATGAATGAAAATTGGTCTATCAGACACCCATACTCTATTGAATTCTAACATGTTCATGTGTTTATTTCATATTATCGATCCATAGAGTGAGAGCGGTTTGAAATACATGCAATGCATTGCTTTTGGAATTCATATATAAACATTAATTCACCCGCAAAAAAATATAAACATTAATTAGTGCACTCCATGTTGTTAGTGTGAAGCACTTTATACATTTGTCACTTACATGGATACATTCCAAATTGCTAGCTATGAAATAGAATACATGTTGACTTCAACATAAAGGGGGTTTCGAAGATTCGAATTCATAGGAAGTGCGTTCATCTATTTGAAACCGAGATAATGGCATTTGTAAATCATATCTAAAAGGGGCATCAATCTTTGTTGTGCGTTTGAACATGCTATATATTCATGCGCATGTCTAACTATTTTTTTTGTAACCAAGCAGATTATATCTCGAACCATGCATGAACTGAGGTAAGTTGCATATTTTTTAATATATACTCGTGTACAATGTATATTCAAATGTACCCCATCCATTCGAAAATAATCGTAGTTTTAGGACTTTCAAGAGTAAATATTTGTGAAGTTTGACAAATCCTGAAAGTTCAATTCAAGAGAACTGAAAACCTTAATGCTTCTGCTCCCAAATATTGAACGAAGCGCCAAATAAGCCTCTGGTCCCCCGAAACCGTGCGAGACTAATCTTTGGTGGTAGGAAATTACTGTCCTGACTCTGGAACGTGTAGCCTATCGACCTGTTGTCCAATGGTCTAAACTGGGGTAGGTTTGTAACTTCACCAACATGCCAGTCTCAACCGCCTCCTAGAAGCATTCATACCCCGTGGGCGCCTAAACACCCATTCACTCGGCCGAAATCTACCCCTCCCACCATTTGGGACACCTAAGTTTACTGTCCTACCCCCTACCCGCAATATGTTCGAAATTTTAGATGGGGGCAAAGTTTGTAACTTTCCCCAAAATTCAAACAAGCGTGTCCCGAACCGAAATGTTGTTCACCCTTAGTCCCCCTCCCTCCGTTTCCCCATTCATACTCCGTGGGCGCCAAAACGCCCTCTCCACCAGCCGCGAAACCCCAGCCTCCTCCGTCCTCCACCCCATCGCGCCCAATCCACTACCGCCCTCCTCCATCAAGCCGGAGCCAGTACCCCGACGTCGTTGTCCAACGGAACCGCAACCATGACGCCTCAAGGACTTAGCAGCTGAAGCCGAGGCAGAGCTGCCTCCACGACGCCCACGCCGACGTGCGCCGTACCAGAACCACTTCGACCACGCCGTCCTGCGCCTCACCGCTGCCGCTCCGCTGTCGCAACCGTCCACCGCACCGGAGCTGTTCACGCTACACCGTCATTCGCCGCCTCGGATCTGGTTCCCCGCCGCCGATAGACGGCCACCGCACCACACTCAACAACTTGGCCATGGGTTCGTCCAAGGCTCCACCGTCCTCCACAACTTCTCGTTTCCAGCGAACCATAAGAACATCGTTGGAAAAATAGAAGGAGGACACAACACTGCCAATAGAAAGAGGTACTCCTCTTCCCTTTTTCATGCAAGTCTTATGTCTCTGCTCACACCGTATTCATCCCACGAAAGAAACTAGTTGAGCGCTTCGTACTGCATCTTCTTCGTGATAGTAAATGCACAAGGTTTCCTCCCATTTACTATTTCACCTTTGCTAGAGGTCAGTAGCCCGCCTGGATTTCAATTCAGGGTCAGTTGAATCATAATTAAAAGAAGCAGCACCCGCTTAGGCACGCAGAGTACCTAGTCCGCCTGTTCGCCGAGAAAGCGGTGCATCGGTGTCTATCATAGGGGTGTGGGGCGCAGGAGCTACTTGCGCCCGATCTAGAGGTCGGCGGGGCTTGAAGGGATGGCCGGGGCGGTGCCAAGCACGGCGGTGCGGTGAGGTCGAGGGGAGGGCGGAGGCAGGGGACTGGGCCAGTGGTCGCTGGCGTTTCGAGGAAGATCATAACACTGACTGGATGGAGGTAGATGAAGGCGATCTACCCGTTCTTTGTACATCGGACGGTGTAGAAAAAATGGACCGACCTATTTGTTTTCAGTCGACTGTTATTTTCATAGGACCACACCTTGTGGTGTGCTGGAGGAGCATCTGCATTTCCTAGCCATCCATGTGCTCATATTTGAAAATCCTAGAATCTAGTAATTTCGTGTGCCATGCATGTTGTAGAGCTATCATATGTCTCCCATCATTTATTTCTCACCGACCTGCTATCTGCTACCTTTACACTGTACTACTTGTGCACACACTTCACCCATACTCACACTATTGTTTTTTATGCATGGATATTTCAGACTCTGACGCAGTTTTGATGAATACAAAAAAGAAAAGATAGAAGTCGCTCAAGTGTAATTCAAAGATAAGAACTAAGCGTCTCAGCGCTCTAAAGGGTGCAGTGCCAGCAGATGGAGACAGTAAACGTAGCTCTGCAGTTGATGATCTCAATTTCCACACACAACCATCCCAGATGCTTGCTTTAACTTCGCGCTGTCAAATGTGGTTGCATGTTGCATATGGTGTCTAGCTTGTATTGCTTCCAATTTGGTTAAATTGCATCAGCTTACTTTACACATTATACCTTTGATAATGACATGCCCTCCTATTTTTGATACATACTACATATGTCTATTAACCATGTTCGTATATCAAACTAATGCTCTTTTGTATCCCTCATCAATCACTTATGATGAGACAGTCAGCCGAGTGGGTTACTGTGAGACGCGCTACTCGTTTAAAGAGTGCAGTGTCATCCTCCCCACATGATTCTCAAGAAACAGCAAGGCTAAATGAAGATAGTCAACGTAGCTCTCTATTTGATGACCGTAATTCCCCCACACCACCATCGCAGGTGCTTGCTCTTACTTGGCAGTGTGATATGTGGTTGCATGTTGCATATGGTGTCTACCTTGTAATGCTTCTAATTAGGGTAAATTGCATCTGCTTAGTTAACACATTATACCTGTGAATATGACATGCGTTCCTGTTTTTGGTATGTATTACGTCTTTGTATTAACCATGTTCTTAATCAAACTACTTTTCTTGTGTATCCCCATCAATCACTTCTGACGAGACAACTTCAAGTTGACAATGTAATATTGCTTGCATCTTTCATATCATTTCAAACATGTATTGCTTCTAATTTGTTGAAGTGCCACTTATATTGAGACACATCTAACTTGGTAGAGTGATTTTGGTTGGATCTTTCATATTGTGTCTAGATTGCATTGCTTCCAATCTGTTGAAATGCCTTCTGCTTAGAGTTTTTCGTACACATTCCATCCTCCTACAATGTGGTTGCCATACATAAAAGTTGTGTTCGTCGGTATCATGCATCAACGAATTTGGAAGTGCAAATTTCATTCCTTTTTCTTGTGTGTTTACTTGACAAGGCAAAATCTAAAAGGACGAAGGCACGGAATGATGCTGGTCCTCTGGAGCAACCGAAACAGATGATCTCTACAGATTCTCCTGCTAGTCCTACTGCAGTGCAAGTTCCAAATCTCATCTCCCTACTCCACAACCCCAGGTGCTTGCTCTAACATGGCAGTGTGATACTGGTTGCATGTTGCATATGGTGTCTACCTTGTAATGCTTCTAATTAAGGTAAATTGCATCTGCTTAGTTAACACATTATACCTGTGAATATGACATGCGTTCCTGTTTTTGGTATGTATTACGTCTTTGTATTAACCATGTTCTTAATCAAACTACTTTTCTTGTGTATCCCCATCAATCACTTCTGACGAGACAACTTCAAGTTGACAATGTAATATTGCTTGCATCTTTCATATCATTTCAAACATGTATTGCTTCTAATTTGTTGAAGTGCCACTTATATTGAGACACATCTAACTTGGTAGAGTGATTTTGATTGGATCTTTCATATGGTGTCTAGATTGCATTGCTTCCAATCTGTTGAAATGCCTTCTGCTTAGAGTTTTTTGTACACATTCCATCCTCCTACAATGTGGTTGCCATACATAAAAGTTGTGTTCGTCGGTATCATGCATCAACGAATTTGGAAGTGCAAATTTCATTCCTTTTTCTTGTGTGTTTACTTGACAAGGCAAAATCTAAAAGGACGAAGGCACAGAATGATGCTGGTCCTCTGGAGCAACCGAAACAGATGATCTCTACAGATTCTCCTGCTAGTCCTACTGCAGTGCAAGTTCCAAATCTCATCTCCCTACTCCACAACCCCAGGTGCTTGCTCTAACATGGCAGTGTGATACTGGTTGCATGTTGCATATGGTGCCTAGCTTGTATTGCTCCTAATTTGTTAAATTGCATCACCTTAGCTTGCACATTATACATGTGAATATGACACGCCTTCCTATTTTTGGTACATACTACATCTACCTATCACACCATGTTCTTACATCAAACTACTATTCTTGTGTATCCTGCATCTATCGTTTAGGATGAGACAGTCACGCCCGCGGGTTAGTATGAGACACGCTACTCTTATAAAGAGTGCAGTTTCATCCTCTCCACATAATTCTCAAGACACAGCAAGCCTAATTGAAGATATTGAACGTAGCTCTGTACTTGAAGACCGCACTTCCCCTACACCACCATCACAGGTGCTTGCTCTAACTTCGAAGTGTGATATGTGGTTGCATGTTGCATACGATGTCTAGCTTGTAATGCTTCTAATTAGGGTAAATTGCATCTGCTTAGTTTACACATTATACCCGTGAATATGACATGCCTTCCTATTTTTGGTACACACTACATCTATGTGTTAACCATGTTCTTACATGAAACTACCTCTCATCTGTATCCTGCATCAATCACTTACGATGAGACACCTTTATTCGTTGCATATTGCATATTATTTCTAGCCTGTTGCGATGTATTGCTTCTAATTTGGTCAAATACATTTGTTAGGCCACCCTTTTAATTTGGCAGAGTGATATTGGTATCATCTTTCATATGGTTTCTAGCTTGCATTGCTTCTAACTAGTTCAAACAACTTGTGCTTAGTTTACACTTTATACATCATACATGTCAATATGTCATGCCGTCCTGTGTTTCATACATATTCCATCCTCCCATCATGCGGCTGTCTTACATGAAAGTAGTGCTCGTCAGTATCATGCATCAATGAGTTCTGAAGAGCAAATTTATTCCTTTTTTCTTGTGCGTTTGACTTGACAAGGCAAAATCAAAAAAGAGGAAGGAAAAGAGTAAGAAAGACGATGATGGTGGTCCTCTACAACAACATAAACGAAGCATCTGTACGGATTCTCCTTGTACTGCTAGTGCATTACAAGTTCCAAGTCTCTGCTCCCCAACTCCACCATCCAAGGTGCTTGCTCTAACTTGACAGTGTGATATCTGGTTGCATGTTGCATATGGTGTCTAGCTTGTATTGCTCCTAATTAGTGTAAACTGCATCTGCTTAGCTTACACATGATACGTGTGAATATGACACGCTTTCCTGTTTTTGGTACATACTATATCTGTCTATCACACCATGTTCTTACATGAAACTACTCTTCTTGTGTATCCTGCGTTAGTCACATATGATGGGACACCTTTAAGTTGGCAGTGTGATATTGGTTTGCATCTTGAATATGATTTCTAGCATGTAGTGCTTCTAGTTTGATGAACGCCACCTATGATGAGACAATTTTAACTTGGCAGAGTGATATTGATAGCACCTTCCATATGGTGTCTAGCTTGCAGTGCTTATAATTTGTTGAAGTGCCTTCTGCTTAGTAACCACATCATAGGTGTGAATTTGTCAAGCCCTCCAGTTTTTCATACATATTCCATCCTCGTATCATGACTTTGCCTTTCATCAGAGTAGTGTTCGTCAGTATCATGCATGAATGAGTTCTGAAGAGTGAATTTTATTCCTTTTTCTTATCGGTTTGACCTCACAATGCAAAATCAATAAAGCGGAAGGAAATTGGTAAGGCATTGGATGATGGTGGTCCTTCCGAGCAACTGAAACGGAGGGTCTCTACAGATTCTACTCCGCCATCCTCCCAACAAGATTCGCAAGACAACGCAAGACTAGACAGTCAACGTAGCTGTGTAGATGATGAGCACATATCCCCTACTCCACCATCACAGGTGCTTGCTCTAACTTGGCACTGTTATATGTGGTTGCATGTTGCGTATGATTTCTAGCTTGTATTGCTTCTAACTTTGGTTAATTGCATCTGCTTAGTTTACACATAATGCTTGTGAGTATGACATGTGTTCCTGTTTCTAGAACATACTATATCTGATCACACCATGTTCTTACATCAGACTACTATTCTTGCATATCCCGCATCAGTCACTTATGATACGACACCTTTAAGTCGCCACTGTGATATTGGTTGTGTCTTGCATATGATTTCTAGCATGTACTGCTTCTAATTTGTTGAAATGCTAGACAATTTGAACTTGGCAGAGTGATATTGGTTGCACCTTTCATATGGTGTCTAGCTTGCAGTGCTTCTAATTTGTTGAAATTCCTTCTGCTTAGTTACCACATCTTAGGTGTGAATATGTCACGCCGTCCTATTTTTCGTACATATTCCATCCTTGTATCATGTGTTTGCCTTTCATCCGAGTAGTGTTCATTAGTATCATGCATGAATGAGTTCTGAAGAGCAAATTTTATTCCTTTTTCTTATAGGGTTGACTTCACAATGCAAAATCAATACAGCTGAAGGAAATTAGTTCGGCAGTGGATGATGGTGGTCCTTCGGAGCTACTTGAACAGAGGGTCTCTACAGATTCTACTCCGCCATCCTACCAACAAGATTCACAAGACAACACAAGGCTGGACAGTCAACGTAGTTGTGTAGATGATGAGCACATCTCCCCTACTCCACCATCATTGGTGCTTGCTCTAACTTGGCACTATTATATGTGGTTGCATGTTGCGTATGATGTCTAGCTTGTATTGCTTATAACTTTGTTGAATTGCATCTGCTTACTTTACACATAGTGCCTGTGAATATGAGACCTGTTCCTATTTCTAGAACATACGTGTAGATGATGAGCACATCTCCCCTACTCCACCATCATAGGTGCTTGCTCTAACTTGGAACTGTTATATGTGGTTGCATGTTCCATATGATGTCTAGTTTGTATTGCTTCTGATTTTGTTGAATTGCATCTGCGTAGCTTACAACTTATACCTGCAACGATCACTTGCCCATAAGACACATTTAACTTGGGAGTGTGATGTAGGTTGCATCTTGCATTGTCTTCTAGCTTGTACTGCTTCTAATTTCTTGAAATGGCACTTACGACAAGACACTTTTTACCTGATAGAGTGATATTGGTTGCATGTTCATATGGTGCCTAGCTTTCATTTCTTCTAATTTTGTTGAAATGCCTTCTGCTTACTGTTTTTCATACATATTCCCTCCTCCTATCGTATGTCTGAATATGCAATGTTGTCTTATTTTTGTATATATTCCATCCTCCTATCCTGTGCTTGCCTTACATCAAAGTAGTGTTCGTCTGTATCATGCATCAACAGTTATGCAGAGCTAATTTTATTCATCTTCGTTTGGTTTTGACTTCATAAGGTAATATCATCAAATAGGAAGGAAAAGAGTAAGTTAGGGGGTGTTGGTGGTCCTCCGGACCGACGCAAACAGAGACTCTCTAGATTTGCCACTGCTACTGTTAATGAAGTTGAAGTCCCAAGTCTACATGATGAGTTCATCTCCCATACTCCACCATCGCAGGTGCTTGCTCTAAGTTGACAGTGTGATAATTGGTTTCATGTTGCATATGTTGTCTAGCCTGCATTTCTTCTATTTTGATTAAATTGCACCTGCTGAGTTTATACATTATACATGTGCATATGACATTCCTTTATGTGTCTAGAATACACTGCATCTATCAATCATACCATGTTCTTACATCAAAGTACTATTGTTGTGTATCCCGCATCAGTCACTCATGATTGGACGCTTTTAACATGGCAGTTTGATAGTGGTTGCATCTTGCATTGATTTCTACGTTGTACTGCTTCTAATTTTTCGAAATCCCACTTATGACAAGACACTTTTAACTAGGCAGAGTGATATTGGTTGCATCTTTCATATGGTGTCTAGCTTGCATTACTTCTATTTTCTTGAAAATCCTTCTGCTTAGTGTACACATCATAGCTGTCAATATGTCACGACGTCCTGTTTTTCTTACATATTCCATCCTCATACACTTGTCTTACATCAAAGTAATGCTTGTCTGTATCATGCATCAATGAGTTCTGAAGAGCGATTTTATTCTTTTGTGTTGTGGGTATGCCTTGACATGGCAAAGTCAAAAAAGATAAAGGAAAAGAATATAGTAGGGAATGGTGTTACTCGTCGGGCGAAACGGAAAAGGATCTGCCCTCGAGATTCTACTGGTACTTATAGTGCAGTAGAAGGTCCAAGTCCACCGGCTAAATCTACAAACACAGTATCACCTGCTCCACCAGCTGCAACATCCGCTTCAACTGTACCAGCATCTCAATGAGTTATTCGTTCGTTTGCTCCGGAACTGGCCAGTTCCCAAGCTGCATTCATACCTAACACCACTTCCGAAGCACTGCTGACACAACAGGACTTGGCAAGATCAGATGAACCTCATGAGCATCAACACCAAGACGGTACCTGACCGAGTCAAGTTGCACTTGCATGCTCCTTTATATGTACTCTCACAGTTTGATGTGCACTAACACTTTCCATATTCGTTGTTGAACTAGCACCACAGCGCAAGCGGAAACAGACATTAGTGATAATGCTTGACAGATTACCAAAATCTAAAGGAGGAAGAATGGAGATCCATTTTGAGGCAGGTTTAAAAAGGCCACGTGATGCTACAGAGTCAGCCAAGTTAGTATCAGAGGCAGCCATTGCCGTTATGTGTCATGCACATATCCTCCCAATGTGGATCCAGTACAGGAATGAGAAAGACAATACCCAGTTTAACACCTTCCTTGACTATTTATCCGTAAGTAATGTTATTCATCCCAATTTATAATATTGTCTTGATCTGTGCCATACTTTCTAGCTTCCTCCTAATAAGACTCACATTCTTTTTTAACAGATGAGGTTCAAGTTGGATTCGAAAGATAATGCAACTAAACAAGCATGCACTCATGTTTTTCAATCTGCTCTGCGACAGTATCGGTGCCACCTTAGAAAATCTCACTTTGAAGGCAAGGATAACTATGAAATTTCCCAAACATCTCCAGTGGAATATATTATAGATGAAGACTGGACATCCCTTGTTAAACACTAGTCTGGTCCAAAGTATCAGGTAGGGTATATGTATTTGATCAGACCACATATTTAACTTGTATTTATGTATGTGCCTTACAAGTGTATCTTCTTCTAGGCTAACTATTTGAAGAACAAGACCAACCGTTCTAAAGTGAAATTCCAACAGACAACAGGATCTCATAGCTATATTGCACACTGCGAGGCTCTTGTAAATAGCTGCTACTTCCTTCTTTTTTCTATGCCATATTACCGTATCTATGTTGACTTGTTCCAAATACAGAGGAAAACCCGTGCGGACCAAAAAGAACCTGAACAGAATGCAGTGCAAATATTCAAGGATTGCCACACCAGCAAGATAAAAGACATGAGCATACCAGTTCAGGCCGCGGTTGTAAGTCCTTACTCCTCCTGCCTTTGAACTAATTAGTATTGTGATGTGTTCATTTAACTGCTTGGTTTGCAGCCAATGTCAGTTACTCTGTTCACTTTTATACACAGTTGTCTTAACGTATCTTTTCACCTTACATGGTTTAAAAGAGATGAAGGATATTCTTTTGGTCTTGATATGTAATCTAGTTGTGATGTTCACATGCGCACACAATGATAGAATAGCCTGTTTGTTTTATATCTGTTTGCCCATGATATGAATGATGTCATACTATGTTCATCCTACTTTATACCATGTCTCTTTATCCCTAGATGTCAACGAATGTGAGGAAATAGACAATAGAGTAGGCATGCTACATGGACATATGTTCTGAAAGTGATTTTATTATGTAGTTGAAACTACAATACATGCTAATGTATTACAGTAGTTCACCAAAATAAGTTATGTATAAACGTGGAACCTACTTTTTTTGTTTTTGTCTCATTAGTAACTTATCTGGCACACTAATCTACAAGTTCAAACTTTCAGCAAGCTATGGAACAAATGATTGAACAGCCACAACCACCTGAAAGTGACGAGGCTACCACAGGCACAATGTCACCTCTTGCTGTAATGCGTCAGTATCTCTCCACTAACAGTGCAAAAAGCACCTTCCTGCGTAATTCTGGGTTGGTTGTCAAGGTAACCTCGTCCGAATCGCCTACTGAACAAAATCTTCCGATTAGATAGAGTGATATATCTGTGCTCCAGACACAAGTCCAATCCCTAATGGACGTTTTGTCGGAAACAAAAATAGTGGTTGACAAATGTCGTGAAGATATGAATGATTTTGTAACCTGACTATCAGACATTTTCTTTGTTGTTCAAGAGCAATGGCTGAAAAAAGGGGAAGATCGTGCTGCTCCATCAGATTCTACAGCCTGAAACATAAGCACTCAGGTCAAATGATATGTGCTTATATACATCTGATGGTGTTTTTATCTGCAAGGACTGTAAACTGTATGCCAACAGGCCTTTTGTTGTATGGTTGGAATTTATTTTGCTGTGATACATCATTTATGATGCTGCCAAAGGCTGCAGTAATTACGACGCTATTTTTGTATAGTGTAGGTTTATCTTAGTAATGTATTCGGCCGAAAGCTTCGTAGGATCCCAACATGCCAACATTCATCGGGCCCATTCCAATTGGGCTAAAAACGATTTTGGGCCGAAATTTGCATGTAGCCCACTAAAAATATCTGGGCCTAAATCAGCATAAGCTTTCATATTTTTCTGGTAGGTCTATGCCTATAGTGGGCCTTTAACAGGCCTGAATATAATTTGGGCCCTCGGTAATAATAGGCCGTTTACATGTGTAAATATCTCGAGCCCATAAAAAACATGGGCCTTTAATAGGTCGAAAGTAAGATTGGGCCCTGATTGTGCCAAATAACCCACTGGTCTTAGCAGGCCGAAATGGTGGCCCATTTACAATGCGGATCGTCCACATGCCGAAATTCAGACGGGCCGTAAATGCGCCGACCTACTACACGGGCCTTTAACAGGCCGGAAGTTCAATCAGGCTTGATTAGTGTCATTTTTATATGGGCCATTAGTAGGCCCAATGTGGCATTGGGCCACATATGGCCCATGGATTTCGTCCAACGTTAACAGGTCGAAAGTCACAACAGGCTGAAAGTGGCCCAAATCTATAGTGGGCCTCTAACAGGCCGAATGTCAGACATGGCCGAATATGAACCCTATCCTTCACGGTCGTTTATGGGCCAAAAGTTTCAATGGCCTATAAATGGGCCCCAATGAAGCAGGACCTTTAATAGGCCGGAAACACAACGAGCCGTAATTCGGCCAAAATTCTTAGCGGACTGTTAACGGGCCAGAAGTGACCATGTGCCGCAATGATGACAAGTTTAGGACTGGTCGTTGACGGGCCGATTTGACACTAGCCATATGGGCCTTAACTGAGAATGTTGGGCCTTTAGCTGGGTCGGCCCATTATAGCTGCAAAATCTTGTGGGCCTTTAATTGGGCCAGCCCATTATAGCCCACTAAATCTTGTGGGCCTTTAGTTGGGCCGGCCCATTATGGCCTGCTAAATCTTGTTGGCCTTTAGTTGGGCTGGCCCACTTAATCTTTATGGGCCACTTTTGGGCTGGTCCATGTGTCAACGTATCATAGGCACATCTCGCCCATTAGATGAGTGACACCTGTGCTAACGCGGAGCCGACACGTGGTTCTGTCAGCCAATGAGAATTTTACACGTGGAAAATTGGCATTGGTCGTGGCTGTTAGTGGTTTATCGGATCCAAAACCAGACCCGATAGCTTAACAGCGTCCCGTTACGGTGGATGCCATGTGTCGGTCACCCTCGATGGAAGCACTTCTATGACGCACGATTTATCGTCATGGAAGTGGACACTTCCGTGATGATAATTTTGGTAATGTCATGGAACACTTCTACGATGGCACAGGTATGACTATCTTGATTCTGTCATAAAATCGTCATGGATGTACATGCATGATAGAAAACGTGACCTACCGTGACAAACACGTATCATCATGGAAGTGTGTTTTTTTAGTGATATAGTTGGCATATGAACAAACCCCCTTTGACCCTCTTAGTAAAAAGAGTGGGATCGATATTCCCAATTTGAAAACCACGATCTTGTAACAACTCAGTAAGGTGCTCATACCACACACGTGGGGCTTGCTTAAGGGCATAGAGCGCCCTTTTGAGTTTGTATACATGAGTGGGGAGCTTGGGATCCTCGAATCCCAGAGGTTGTTTGACATACACCAACTCATTCAAAGGACCATTAAGAAATGCACATTTCACATCCATTTGTTGCAATTTAAAGTCATTATGAGAAGCATATGCAAGCAACATGCGAATAGATTCAAGATGAACAACGGGGGTAAAGGTTTCACCATAGTCGATACCCTCGAATTGGGAGTATCCTTGTGCCACCAATCTTGCCTTGTTTAGAACTACCACACCATTTGCATCTTGCTTGTTCTTGAAGATCCATTTGGTCCCAATGACATTATGTTCCTCCGTTGGCCTTGGCACTAATTCCCAAACTTGATTGCGCTCGAACTTGTTGAGTTCATCGTGCATAGCTTCAAGCCAATCCTCATCATCGAGCGCCTCATGTACCTTTTGGGGTTCAACACACGAAACAATCGCGTGATCCTCACAAAAGTTTGATAACTGTTTACAAGTAATTACCCCTTTTATCAAGCTTCCAAGCACATTCTCCATCACCTGTTGTTGACGCTCGAGCTTGGAAGCCACCTTAGCAGCACGATGCTCCACAAGTTCCTCAATGGGCATTTGAGGATCATCTTGCACATCTCGAGCACCATCTTGAGTTAGCTCTTGATCTTGAGCTTGCTCTTGATCTTGAGCACCGTCTTGAGCTTGCTCTTGATCTTAAGCTTGCTCTTGATCTTGAGCGAGCTTGGAGGCATGAACTTGATCTTGGGCATCATTTGGTGCATCACCATCTTCATGGGGTTGGTCTTGCCCTTGATCTTGCTCATTGGGTTGAGGGCCTTCACTTTGTTCTTCGGAAGTGAGTGGGTCTAGCGTAGGTGATGGATCTACTTGAGTAGAGCATTGTCCTTCTCCTTCGGCCACAAGGGGTTCCTCAATGGGGAGTATTTGACCAATCCCCATTCTTCTTATGGCTTGGGGAGGAATTTCATCACCTACATCACAAAGACCACTTTGCTCCACTTGGGAGCCGTTATTTTCATCAAACTCCATGTTACACATCTCCTCAATGAGTCCGGTGGACTTGTTGAGGACATAGTAAGCATGAGAGTTTGTAGCATAACCAACAAATATGCCCTCTTGAGCTCTAGGTTCAAATTTAGACAAACGAACACCTTTCTTGAGAATGAAACACTTACAACCAAACACCCGGAAGTACTTGAGGTTGGGCTAGTTGCCGGTAAGTATCTCATATGGAGTCTTTTTCAAGCCTTTGCAGAGGTAGAGCCTATTGGATGCATGACATGCGGTGTTGATGGCTTCATCCCAAAAGTTGTATGGATATTTGAATTCCACCATCATGGTCCTTGCCGCGTCCATCAACGTCCGGTTCTTCCTCTCCGCCACATCATTTTGTTGAGGAGTGTAGGGTGCGACATATTGGTGCTTGATCCCCTCGTCACTAAGAAACTCATCCAAGGTGTAGTTCTTGAAATCGGTGTCGTTGTCACTCCTAATCATCAAGATCTTTGCTTCATGTTGACACTGAGATTCATTTGCAAAGTTGATGACGGTTTGTTGAGTCTCACTCTTCCTCTCAAAGAAATATACCCATGTATATCTTGAGTAGTCATCCACAATCACCAAGCAATATTTTATTCCACCAAGACTATCAAAGGATGGAGGTTGAAAGAGATCCATGTGAAGGAGCTCGAAGGGCCTCTTAGAGTAGATCATAGTCGAGGGACAGTGATCCATTTCATGAAGCTTTCCTCCGATACAAGAACTGCAAGCACGGTCTTTGGAAAAACTCACATTTGTTAGTCCACGGACGTGGTCCCTTTTGAGGATACTTTGCAAAGATCTCATATTGACATGGGCTAATCAGTGATGCCAAAGCCACCCCACATCAACTTTAGCCATTAGGCAAGTCACGGTCTTAGTAGGTCGCTCCGAAAAGTTTGCCACATAGAGACCGTACTTGACATGCCCAAGAAAGGCTACTTTAAGAGTCTTGCTCCACAAAAGGGCCACGATATCAAGATCAAAGAATGTTGCAAAGCCCATAAGTGCAAGTTGACGAACGGAAAGTAAATTTTATGCAAGGGACTCAACAAGCATGACCTTCTCAATAGATAAATCTTGAGAGATGACCACCTTTCCAAGTCCCAATACCTTAGAAGTTGAGGCATCACCAAATTGGACATGGGTGGGCATAGATGGAATTGGATGCACATCCACCACCAAGTCCTTGCTCCCGGTCATATGATTTGTTGCTCCACTATCGAGCAACCATGACACCCCATCACAAGCAAACTCCTACAAGAGATCAATGCTTGGATTTAGGTACCCATTTTAATGGATTCTTTGATGTTAGCAATAAGGGTCTTAGGAACTTGTCGTGGAATTGTCACGGCAGATGTCCTTAGTGTCAGGACTTAGTCGCGAGGCCAACGCATCTATGTGGTAGCTTGAGAGGGGTTGAGCGGGACGAGAGATGCGATGTTTTACCCAGGTTCGGCCCCTCACGGTGGAGGTAAAAGCCTACGTCCTACTTCATTGATATTGATGATGATGATCACGGTTACAAGAGTGCTCTATCTTGAGAGCTATTGTCTAAACCTAACTTGTCCAACTCGTGGAACTTGTGAATCTTGTCCCCCCCCTTTTGGGGAGCCCTGCCCCTCCTTATATATGTTGGAGGGGCGGGTTACATGTAAGTCCTATTAGGATTAGGACTAGTCTATCTCTAATACAAACCGGATATAAGTCCAGGTCTTAACTCCTTGTAGGACAAGTATTCCTCATGCCTTTCCTCTTAAACCGGCCCACCATTAAACGTGAACCGGCCTTCTGGGCCTTGGGCCTTGTCATCCGTCTGTCCCGCACGCCGGATCACCAGCAAGTCATAATGATCAGGTGGGTTACTGGTAAACCGCCAGGTCAGGGCGGGTCGCCAGTAACTCTCCAAGTGTCAGCGGGGTCTTCAGATAAACCGCCAAGTCCGGCCGGGTTAACTTCCGGCTGGTTTACACCGCGGGGTATATCCCTGACATTATCCCCAAGTTTAGCTTGGATTTATTCATGGTAAACTTATGCGGCAAAATAAACACAAGAACAAATTTGACAGGTTATGCTCCGGGTTAAGAATTTTTGTAAACCGGTACCTGATCATCCTTAAGTCCTTGTTATTTCCTCCTTCTGAGAAATCCGGGTCAACAGACCAGCTTCATAATCAATTTGCCGACATTGGTTTGTCACCGAGAAATATTGTGAAGAATAACTCCTTTGACTCAGCTCCCAAAGCGCCAGTTTAAGAAATATGGGTCTTGAAATACTTATCTGATATTCAGCCGGTTTGAAGATGTAAAACTTGTCGGTTTAATATTACCAAAATGGCCGGTTTATAAATATTGATGGCACCGGGTCATAATTGTTGTCGACACCGGGTCATGTAATTGATCTTCCTGATTTGCTCAAAACTGATAAAATGAAGATGTTCCTCCTTTATATGCATAATACCTATAGCCCCCAAGTCTTAAGAGGAGAACATAGTGATAACCTAAGACTTGCTCCAATAAGTGTTTCAACCTTGAAGAAATCCGGTTTGTTCATCTCAAAACTGAATACTCCATATATGTAGCCCCCAAGTGCCGGGTTGTCATGTTTGCAGCAACCTGGG
Source organism: Triticum urartu (assembly GCF_003073215.2). Lineage (NCBI taxonomy): Eukaryota > Viridiplantae > Streptophyta > Magnoliopsida > Poales > Poaceae > Triticum > Triticum urartu. The sequence goes on along the minus strand of NC_053024.1, from coordinate 449,734,320 downwards.
ACTTCTAATTGCTTGATGCTCGTAAAAACTTCAACCAGTGTAGCCCCCAAGGGCCGGGTCATTATGCAATAATGAGCAGGGACTTTGTAAATATAATCTTGTAAACTTTGAACAGCAACGTGTAGCCCCCAAGGGCCGGCTTAGTAAGATAATACTGAACCGGGACTTGATATATATACTTTAATGAAAATAACATATTATAATGTAGCTTCCATCGTAGGGCTTGAACCCACGTCCACAAGGTTAAGAGCTTTGTGCTTTACCAACTAAGCAATGGATTCTTCAATATTATGGACAAAAACTTGTGTACCTTGAATTGTTGACAGGAGCAATTGGTAGCCCCCAAGGGCCGGCTCATTATAATATGATGAGTCGGGTCTTCAATAAGACTAGTAAAAAATGACTTTGCATTAGCCCCCAAGTGTCATGGTGCATGCTTGCAGCGACATGAGACTTGCATGTAATCTCAATTTGAATAATGTAGTCCCCAAGTGCCGGGTCATAAGCCTGCAGCGACTCGGGACTATTACTTCAATTGTAGAATAAATCATATCCTTTGATAAAATAATAGCCATTGCGCTAAAGAGACTTTGAAAACCTCAATAATACCGGTTATTTAATAACCATAATAAAATCTAGCCATGTTGGCTATTCAAGATAACATAATCCGGTATGAAAACCTTACTTATTCAACATCATAATGGAAATTCAGCCAAGTTTGGCTATTTGAATAATATAACCCAATGATTTATAAGAGCATGATTCCAATGGCGCAATCCAAATATATACTGGCGACTTATAGTCCAAAACCGGGCCGGTTTAACAAACCTGTTTCTGCATACAACAAATTTAAAGTGTCCTGGCGGTTTACCGCCGGACGGGTCATAACGCCCAACATATAACCCGGGTTTATAACCAAGGCTGCACTTAAGAATAATCAAATATGAAATATATCATACCTGTGACATTGAATCATATCATTGGTTTTACCAACTTTTTGTAGTAAAGGTGATAACCCCAATCTCGAGTACTGATAAGTCTTTCCATATTGTGCCGGTTTATGATAAAACCGGACCGGGTTATGATAGGCACTGGATTATCCATATGTAATACTGGCGACTTGTAGTCGAACCGGACCGGGTTAATAATCGCCGGATTATAATTGGTCATGTATTGACAACTTGTAGTTGAAGGTCAAGCCGGGTTAACAAACACCGGTTTACTCCATAATAAGATGGTAACATAAAATCAAACCGGGGAGATAGTCGCCGGATTAAGATTTGACCATGTTCCGCCAATTTTTAATTGACAGTCGAACCGGATTAACAATGTCGGTTTAAAAACACAACAGAAGTAAAAGGAAATATTTATCAAAGCAAATTGTGAAGCAAATGCAATGATAAAACTGTTTGCAAAAAGAGGCTTATTTGAGCTGATCAGATGGCGTTACCATGGTCGGACACGACCAAGCTCCCGATAGGTGTAGCTATGGTTCAAGTCAGCCAGGTCCCCAAATGAAACCGTGGCATTTATGCCGATCAAGTGGCATGGCAATGGTTTGGGTTCGACCAAGCCCCCAAGTGATTCTGTGGCCTTAGGCCGATCAAGAGGCATGAATGGTTCAGACGTGACCAAGTCCCCAAGTGATCTGGTGGCTCTCGCCCATCAAGAGGCGTGACTATGGTTCAGACGTGACCACAAGTCCCCAAGTGATGTTGTGGCTTTATGCCTATCAAAAGGTGTTGCTATGGTTCGGATACGACCAAGCCCCCAAGTGATCAATAATATGATAAGCCAATAAGGCAGGATACCCATGTTTGAACCGCGCATCATGGCAGTAGGTCCTCTTTGGCACCCTTTAACTTTTTGCAAGAGAAAAATTCTTCTTGAACCGGGATCTTGAACCGGATATTGAGAGCTTCAAAGCTTTGTGGGAGACATCTTTCCCTTGAACCGGATTTTAAACCGGAATCCTTCTTTTTAAGCCGGAAATTTTCTGACGGCCTTTAACTTTGCACCAATATGGCGGTTTAGGGTCTGCATTAAACAACTTTGCAAACCGGAGTAATTTCTCTTTTAAAGAAGGCAATATGTAATATAAAATATATTGGATGGATTTCACCTGATATATCATGCCAGGGGTTATCCACCATGGAGTTGATGATCACCATGGTGAAGCTGAAATTAATCACGACCGAGTCGGCCACGGCGTTGTAAACTAGCGTGGACACGTGAATCGGCCACGATGGCGGACGGTCGAGTCATCCGTGGTGTTTGTAAATCGGCGCGAACAATGAGTCGGCCGCATGCGTGGACGGATGTAAACCAAACAGCGGGGGCGGTGATTTGCATGTGTATCCGTCGAGCAGCATGGCCCGGAAGAACGCCACTGCAAAACTATGCTGGCATGCGCTCCATGTCCGCGGTATAACAATACATTTGTTATAAATAATTATCCTGCATAAAAACATTGCAGCAAAGATAGATTGTTTTTTGACAAAAAACAATATGTATTAAAAGTAGACTCGGATGAATATCACCTGATTTATGGCGCGACCGTGACTGCAACAGCAGCCACCCGGTGATGCGGCGACTCACGGCGGAGGCTGTTCCATGCGAGGGCAAGCCTGATCCGGCTCAGGCGGTTCGAGACGGCTACTGAGACAATCGGGCCGGCCCGCGGCAGCTCGAGGCGCGGTTAGCCCGGAGCAGAAAATGGTCCTCCGTGGTGGCTCGACGCAGGGAGACCCAGCGGCGCAGGGCGGCTCTCTGCAGCTCGTGTTTGATATGAACCGGAGTGGTTGATTCCAAGTCCATGCCCATGACCTCATCCTCTCCGGGTCGTGGTTGTTTTAATGATTTTTTGTAGGATACGTGGCCTCCTAAATTGTCCTCATCCGCACATGCTGACAAGGATCCTGAGATCATATTGATCCCGTGTCTTGTAGGCACCGGAATCCCTGATTTTAATGACCAGCGGGCATGGACGACACGGACGCAGTAGTTGGACAGCTGCTAAAAGCAATCGGATTCAACCATTGAATCTTAATCTCTTTTCCCCAAAATATTGTACTGCTAGCTCCAAAATTAATAAGACGACGGATTCACTGGCTCTTCCCAATGGTTATCTCATGCCGGGTTATCGTGTGTGGTTGTTTTGTATCGGCTCTTTTTTCCTCCGGCACATCGCGAGCTCCTAGATCTATGAAGAAATCCCTTCAAGAACTCAACACCACCGTGCGCCTGGCCCCACGGTGGGCGCCAACTGTCGTGGAATTGTCACGGTAGATGTCCTTAGTGTCAGGACTTAGTCGCGAGGCCAACGCATCTATGTGGAAGCTTGAGAGGGGTTGAGCGGGACGAGAGACGCGATGTTTTACCCAGGTTCGGCCCCTCACGGTGGAGGTAAAATCCTACGTCCTGCTTCATTGATATTGATGATGATGATGATCACGGTTACAAGAGTGCTCTATCTTGAGAGCTATTGTCTAAACCTAACTTGTCCAACTCGTGGAACTTGTGAATCTTGTCCCCCCCTTTTGGGGAGCCCTGCCCCTCCTTATATATGTTGGAGGGGCGGGTTACATGTAGAGTCCTATTAGGATTAGGACTAGTCTATCTCTAATACAAACCGGATATAAGTCCAGGTCTTAACTCCTTGTAGGACAAATATTCCTCATGCCTTTCCTCTTAAACCGGCCCACCGTTAAACGTGAACCGACCTTCTGGGCCTTGGGCCTTGTCATCCGTCTGTCCCGCACGCCGGATCACCAGTGAGTCATAATGATCAGGTGGGTTACTGGTAAACTGCCATGTCAGGGCGGGTCGCCAGTAACTCTCCAAGTGTCAGCGGGGTCTTTAGATAAACCGCCAAGTCCGACCGGGTTAACTTCCGGCCGGTTTACACTGCGGGGTATATCCCCGACAGAACCCAAATAGACCATTCAATGTACTGATAAGAAGAACCAACGAATTTGGCATAAACAAGCCCATCACTAGCATGACACAAAACATAAGAGGAGTTAAAGTCGCCAGCTTTGTTGCCCGGGGCTGATTTGCCCCTCTTGGCATTTCCACCCACTTCCTTGGTCTTCTTCTCATGAGCACCCTCACTCACCTTGACAAAGGTGCACTGGAGTGGGAGAGGTTGCCTGGTCTTGTTCTTCTTCTTCTTCTTTGACTTGGGTACAAACCCAAGTCCTTCCTTTCCTACAACTTCCTTTTGATTGCTCAAAAGGTCATTGAGGTTCTTCTCGCCTTGTATGCAAGTCACAAGGCCCTTCTCAAGTTGCTCTTTTAACTTAGCATTTTCCTCCACAAGATGCACATGCTCGCAACAAGGGTTAGTAGCATGGGCATTATCAATTAGAACGAAAGGAGGGCAAGTGGAGATCTCCTTGGTTAGTTTCACTTGGATTTGATCATGAGACTCTTTCAGAGAAGCATGAGCACCCTTCAAGACCTTGTGAGCCTTGTCAAGTGTATCAAATTCTTCCTTGAGTCTATCATGGCCAACCCCAAGTGCAACTTTCTCGGATTTGAGCACATGAGTAAGAACAATAGCATGATCAAGATCTTTTTGTAATTTAGCATGGTCAACATTATGTGACTCAAGAGTCAAACGAAGATCTCGCTCTTCCTCTAGAGCAATGGAAAGATCTGCAATCTCATTAGCATAGTCACGACTATGCCTGTCAGTGTCAAAACCGGCGGATCTCGAGTAGGGGGTCCCGAACTGTGCGTCTAAGGCGGATGGTAATAGGAGGCAGGGGACACGATGTTTTACCTAGGTTCGGGCCCTCTTGATGGAGGTAAAACCCTACGTCCTGCTTGATTTATTCTTGATGATATGAGTATTATAAGAGTTGATCTACCACGAGATCGGTGAGGCTAAACCCTAGAAGCTAGCCTATTGTATGATTGTATGTTGTCCTACGGACTAAAACCCTCTGGTTTATATAGACACCGGAAAGGGCTAGGGTTACACAAGGTCGGTTACAAAGGAGGAGATATACATATCCGTATTGCCTAGCTTGCCTTCCACGCCAAGTAGATTCCTTTCCGGACACGAGACGAAGTCTTCAATCTTGTATCTTCATAGTCCAACAGTCCGGATACCCCCTAATCCAGGGCTCCCTCAGTAGCCCCCGAACCAGGCTTCAATGACGATGAGTCCGGCGCACAGTTGTCTTTGACCTCGCAAGGCGGGTTCTTCTCCATCTTCCGAACGTTTGTAAAGCAGTGTCCGGTCCCATAAATGTTTGGACCTGTTGGCTTTTGTGCCCAATAAGGGCTATCTCCCATGCGTCAAATGAATACGAGGCGCCAGGGCGTTTTTACATTCACCCCCCTAGCCAGATAAATAAATTGTCTATTAAAGGGATGGGGATCCTTAGATCCAATCCATACCATCCTCCCCCAGCGAGAATCCATCTGAGCGCGTTTCGGAAAGATCCATTCCAGCATGGCCGACCTCCGCAGCTCCTCGTCCCACCCCCGTAGCCCTAAGCCCGGTGATTGGGAGAGGTGTTCAGTCCCGCACAGTCGATTAGTCAAACTGCAGACTAAGCGATTTCTCCCTCCGGCGTATATGGTGCCCGTTCGAGCCGGGCTTGCCACCTACAATGGCGGGGAGCAAGCGGAGAGCTTTCCCTACCCCTCTATGGGGGAACGGGTCTGCCTTGTTCCCTATTTATTAAGGGGACTCGGATTTCCAATTCATTCGTTCCTCTGCGGGCTCCTGGAGTTCTACGACCTCCAATTACACAATTTCACCCCCCGCCTCCATCCTACATATCGCTGGCTATGTTGCTCTGTGCGAGTTGTTCCTGGGCTGCGAGGCTCACTTCGAGCTGTGGAAAAGGCTATTTTGCCTCGTCCCTCGCACACAGAGGGGGTCACTTTATCAAGGGGGCGGAGCCGAAATATGGCGCATCGCCGATATCGGATACCTGTCTGGTACCCCGAAGAAGTCGTCCGAAGACTGGCCTTCAGAATGGTTTTATATGGAGGACGTTCCCCTTTCGGACCCTGTTCGGTGGGGTCTTCCTAAGTTCAACAATGCTCCTCTGAAGAAACGCCGAAGTTGGCGCCCACGGAGCCCCCAGGTGGAAGACAATGGAGAAGTCCTCTATCTGATGAACCGGATTAAAGCACTGGCTCGATCAGGATTGACAATAATTGAAGTTATGTTGATTTGCATAATGCGGGGAGCGCAACCACTTCAATATCGCGGACACCCCTTGTGGTGTTTTAACGGGGCGGATGATGCCACCCGCTGCGGGCGTAAGGGTCCGGACAATGCTGCCGCTTTAGCAAAAATTCTATCCGAATTGTTCAAGGGTGAGGAAGAGGATTTCACCCGCATCAAGCCACGGGATGGATTCTCCATGTACAATCCTCAAAGATGGGTAAGTTATATCTCCCTACTCCCATTTCTCCCGCATTCTTTGTCGTAAGTATTCACCTTGCCACTTTGCGGCAGGAACTACGAAAAGCCATAAAGGAGGTCAGCAACCCTTCTCCACAACCAGAGGACCCTGACCGGGGCCTCGACTCCGGACTTGAAGAAGATCCGGTTATATTCGTGGAGCTGATAGACCGGCAGTTCTATCAGTTAAGCTGCGATGATGCCATGGTGGCCATTACGGCCGACTATACCGGACTGCTCCCTGCATCGCACGTAAGAAAAACCAAAAATCCCAACTCCAAAAACTAGGATCCCCTTTTAGACACTTCACCCACCATATACACATGGCATTTTTACAGGGAAGGCATTCGGGACGCCCTGTCGAACCCGCATCAACTCGCCAACAAGAGGCACCGAGGCCGGGTAGGCCAAAAAGGAAGGTGGTCAGGACGGAGACGCGGGCACAAAGGTATGACAAAAACCCCGCTCCGTGGTTGTCGTCTTTCTCGAAATATAATGACGCGCGTGTTTCTTTAACAGAAAAAACGCTCGCCGAAATATGTACGATGATGTTACTAACCACGCTTCCACCAGTCGGGCGCCAAGAACGGACATAGAGGCGGAAACCGATATGGGGCGGGCGCCGGATAATCCCCCTACAGCGGATGCGGATAGATTATCCGCTACAAACTCAGAAGTGGAAAGCGCCATGGATCATAGGCGCCACCGGGCCGTACTCCGTGACACTTGTTTCTCACCAGAGGCATTTGATGCCTTCAATTCTCGAGAGGCGTACCTCCGAGCTGCTCAAGATGGTCTAGCCAGAGCCACGGATCAGTATGTAAAGGATGTACGGGTAAGTAAATCTGACGATTTATATGTATCAGTAGCCCCTGAGACTTGAAACAGTTAGCAGAACTGATTTAAGGATCATCTTTATTGTGCAGGTTCTTACAAAGAAGAATACTAGGCTGTCACAGGAGCTAGAGGAATGCAAGACCCAACTGCGGGCCGCTGTTGCCGCATTGCAGGAACCGAAAAAGTCACCCGCTGGTAACATTTACTTTAAAGAATGATGTTTACCATATAGTGTGCGGCGTGGCTGCAGATCTAACAATAGATGTTGCAGATGAATCCGGAGAAAATCCGGAGGACCAGCATGTTATGCGACAGCTAGAGGCTGGCAAACGCGTGCTGACTGAGGTTAGGCGGGAGAAAAACAATCTCCAAGATGCCAATATCAAGCTGAGCGTGGAACTAAAAGACGTTTGAGCCCAGCTTGCAGACTCCGTGAAGGAGAATAAGCGGCTTCAGCGCGACATTTTCAGTAAGTGCTTGAACGAATCCTTTTAAAGGAGTTCGGCGAAGAAGCCGACGAACAACGTTATGTCTGTAGGTATGCTGACGGGTCGTCCCGCGGAGGAAATGCCCGGGTCTGCGGGTGATCTTCTATCCGAGCTCTCACATCTGCACGAACAAGTTCGGCAGGTGATGCAAGGTGTTGCCCAGGCCTTGTGGCCAACCATCTCCCTGCCAGAGGGCGTTACAGAGCTTACGGAGAAGCTCAAGGGAGCACGGCGGCGCTTCCGATTATGGAAGATATCAGCCTGCCGGCAGGGTGCCAGAGAAGCCTGGGCCATAGTGAAGACGCGGTATACCAAGGCAGACCCAAATCACATGGCCGAGGTTGGACCTGTGGGGCCCGATGGAAAAGAGATACCCGTTATCTTAGTTTATGGGCAAGTAGAATTAGCCGCAAATATTCCCAACAGGATTGTAAGCTAGACCGCCTGTTGGATGGTATAGAAGAGGAATTTAGTCAGTCTACATGACTATGTAATTAAAGTGACATGTATAATGCCTTCTAGCCGGATTGTAGATCATTTGTCTTGGCGGACCTTTTCGCTTCAACCTCGAGACCCGATAGTCCGGAGTGTATCCGAATACCCACTCAGTTATATAAGAACTGGGGTATGCGTGGAGACTAGACGTAGGGGTCATTAGTGCTTGAACAAACAAGTGCCCAACTAGTTATGTTATATTACATGGGTAGTAAGAAACATCTTCCAGGGAGAATAGTTCCGTTAAGGGTTCCTGTCCCTGGGTAAGCATGCCCTAAAGTGCATGTCCGGACTGTGATAGGAAACACAGGAAAAACATCTGGGGGCAGATATGGACAATAAATAAAAATCATCTTTTGTTCACCGACTGAATATTCCCTTAGGAACGCTAGCTTTCGGCTTCACCCAGTCTGAGGTACACATCCGGCTGACTCGGCAGTAACAATCGCAGAGGTGCTCCCCTTATGCCCTAGCCGAATTTACGGGAACGTAGGGCATAAATACAAGAGCCAGGCAACCCAGCTTGGCCAAAACTTAAGTCATATCGATGCATATAATGGCGAAAAAGGTACATGCGGAAGCATGACACATGTGCGAGGCCTGAGGCCCAGATAAATAATTAAGCTTCTGTGAAAGAAGCCCCCAGGTCTGATGAGCGCGACTAGCGCATCTATAATGTGCAAGCGAGGCACAAGTTGGCCCTTGAAGGCCTAGAGAAAGAATAAAAGAAAGGAAGAAAGAAAAACAAGACAGATAATGTATATGCAAAAAATGGACAAAGGGAGGGGAAGAACATGGAGTCTAGTGCTAGGCATAGAATCTTCGGAGCCTGGCCGTGTTCCATGTGTTCGGCTCGAGTCGACTAGTCAATGCATCCCGTAGTCGGTACGCTCCACCGGTCAGAACTTGGTCAATAATGAAGGGACCTTCCCATTTGGGCTCGAGCTTGTTCTTTTTCTTATCCCGCAGGCATAGAACTAGTTTGCCAACGTTATAAGTTTTGGCCGTACTTCTCTGCTTTGGTATCTGCAAGCCTGTTGCTGATAAAATGCGGAACGGGCTTTGGCTACGTCGCGCTCCTCCTCCAGGGTGTCCAGACTGTCCTGCCGATCGAGCTCGGCTTCTCTTTCTTCATACATGCGCACTCGAGGTGAGTCATGAATTATGTCACAGGGCAAGACTGCCTCTGCGCCGTACACCATAAAGAAGGGTGTATATCCAGTACTATGATTCGGCGTGGTCCGCAGCCCCCATAGTACGGAGTCGAGCTCCTCTACCCAGTGCGTGTTAGACTCCATTAAGGAACGCACTAATCTAGGTTTAATGCCGCTCATTATAAGACCGTTTGCTCGCTCAACTTGGCGGTTGGTTTGTGGGTGATAGACTGAAGCATAATCGAGCTTGATGCCCATTTTGCTGCACCAGAGTTTTACCTCATCGGCTGTGAAGTTTGTGCCGTTGTTAGTGATGATGCTGTGGGGGACGCCATAACGGTGTACTACCCCAGATATGAAGTCTATCACCAGTCCGGATCCGGCTGTTTTAACAGGTTTGGCCTCTATCCATTTGGTGAATTTATCCACCATGACCAGTAAGTATTTTCTCTTGTGGGTTCCCCCTTTAAGGGGTCCAACCTTGTCAAGCCCCCAAACCGCGAAGGGCCACATAATGGGGATTGTTTGGAGGGCAGTGGGTGGCATGTGGCTTTGATTTGCAAAGAACTGGCAACTGGCGCAACGTTGGACCAAGTCCTGTGCATCTGCCCGGGCCGTTGGCCAATAGAATCCTGTACGGAAGGCCTTGCTTACGAGAGCCCGGGCTGCGGCGTGGTGACCGCCGAGTCCGGTGTGGATTTCTGCCAAAAGGTTCTGGCCTTCCTCTTCGGAGATGCACCTTTGAAGGACTCCGGTAGTGCTTTTTTATACAATTCTCCCTCGTGGACCCTGTAGGCCTTAGATCGCCGCACTATGCAGCGTGCCTCATTTTGGTCCTCCGGAAGTTCCTGCCTAGTTAGGTAGGCCGGGAATGGTTCTGTCCATGGGGCTATAATGGCCATTATTACGTGGGCTGAAGGTGTTATTTCGGTGGCGGAGCCTCCGATTGTGTCAGAGTGTTCGGTATCGGGCATTTTGGCCGGGTCCGGACTATTGTTACCGGTGTCCCCTTCCCATACTACGGATGGCTTGAATAGCCTTTCCAGAAATATGTTGGGGGGGACCGCATCGCGTTTTGCGCCGATGCGGGCGAGGATATCCGCCACATGATTGTTTTCCTGAGCCACATGGTGAAATTCGAGCCCCTCGAACCGAGCTGACATTTTTAGGACAACGTTTCGGCAGGACACCATTTTCGAATCCTTGGCGTCAAAGTCTCCATTTATTTGGGATATTGCAAGGTTTGAATCCCCACGCACCTCCAGGCGTTGAATGCCCATGGAGACTGCCTTCCGAAGACCATGCAACAGAGCTTCGTATTCGGCTGCGTTGTGGGAGTCTGTATACAATATTTGCAGTACGTACTGAACGGTATCTCTGGTTGGGGACGTCAGGATGACGCCAGCCCCTAGACCATCCAGCATTTTAGAACCGTCAAAGTGCATGATCCAATTGGAGTATGCGCCGTACTCTTTAGGGAGTTCGGCCTCCGTCCATTCGGCGACAAAGTCGGCCAATACTTGCGACTTAATGGCTCGTCGAGGTTTGTATGTTATGTCGAACGGGAGGAGCTCAATGGCCCATTTAGCAATCCGGCCCGTAGTGGCACGGTTGTTTATAATATCATTAAGTGCACTTCCGAGGCTACTGTAATCGAACACTCTTGAAAGTAGTGTCATAGCTTCCGGGATGCCATGAATACCGCATAGGCTATCTTTTGATAATGTGGGTACCGTGATTTGCATGGAGTGAGGACAATGGATACATAGTATACCGGCTTTTGAAGAGGGAATTTATGTCCGTCAGCTTCTTATTCGACGACGAGCACTGCGCTTACAACTTGATGAGTTGCCGCAATGTACAACAGCATTGGTTCGCCGATGTTTGGCGCGGCCAGGATTGGGTTGGTTGCCAAAATGGCCTTTATTTTTTTCCAATCCGGCTGTGGCAGCGTCCGTCCACTCGAAGTGTTTGGTGCGCCGAAGGAGGCGATGAAGGAGTAAAGCCTTTTCTCCTAAGCGGGAGATAAAGCGGCTTAGAGCCACCACACATCCAGTTAACTTCTGGATTTGTTTGAGGTCTGTTGGGGTAGCCAACTGTGACAATGCTCGGATTTTGGCCGGATTAGCTTCAATACCTCTACTGGAGACAATGAAACCCAGGAGCTTTCCGGCTAGTAAGCCAAAAACGCATTTTTCCAGATTGAGCTTGATGTCGTATGTTCGGAGGTTGTCGAATGTGAGCCTCAAGTCATCTATCAAAGAGTCGACGTGTTTGGTTTTGACGGTCGTCTACGTATGCCTCTACTGTTTTGCCGATTTGTTTCTCCAGACATGTCTGAATCATGCGCTGATATGTTGCGCCGGCGTTTTTGAGCCCAAAAGGCATTGTGTTGAAACAGAAGGGACCGTATGGTGTGATGAATGCCGTTGCGCCTTAGTCAGACTCCGCCATTTTGATTTGGTGGTAACCGGAGTATGCATCGAGGAAACACAATGACTCGTGTCCTGCGGTAGCATCGATAATTTGATCGATGCGGGGGAGGGAGAAGGGATCCTTTGGGCAAGCTTTATTGAGGTCCTTGAAATCAACACAAAGGCGCCAGGATTTATCCTTCTTTGGTACCATCACCAGGTTTGCTAGCCAGTCCGGGTGTTTTATCTCTCTGATGAATCCGGCCTCCAATAACTTGGCTAGTTCCTCTCCCATGGCCTGTCTGTTAGGTTCGGAGAAACGCCGAAGAGCTTGCTTGACCGGCTTGAATCCCTTTAGGATATTGAGGCTATGCTCGGCCAGCCTGCGTGGGATTCCTGGCATGTCTGAGGGGTGCCAGGCGAATATGTCCCAATTCTCGCGCAGGAACTCTCGTAGTGCGGCGTCCATGGCGGGGTTTAACTGTGCCCCGATGGAGGCTGTTTTTGTGGGGTCAGTTGGGTGGACTTGGAATTTAACTATTTCATCCGCTGGTTTAAAAGAGGTGGACTTGGATCTCTTATCGAGTATCATGTCGTCCCTGTCCACTGTGGAGCGTAGCGTGGTTAATTCCTAGGCCGAGAGGGCTTCGGATAATGCCTCGAGGGCTAATGCGGCTATTTTGTTTTCGGCGCGGAGTGCTGTGTCCGGATCACTGGCGAGGGTGATGATTCCGTTGGGCCCGGGCATTTTGAGCTTCATGTACCCATAATGGGGTATGGCTTGGAAGATCGTGAACGCCTCACGTCCTAAAAGGGCGTGGTATCCACTGCTGAACGGGGCCGCTTGAAATGTAATTTCTTCGGACCTATAATTCTCTGGCGTACCGAATACCACATCTAGTGTGATTTTCCCAGCGCATCGTGCCTCCCGACTGGGTATGATTCCCCTGAAGGTTGTGCTACTTTGCTCAATGCGGGTCCAGTCTATTTACATTTTTTGAAGAGTTTCCTCATAGATGAGGTTTAATCCGCTGCCGCTGTCCATGAGTACTTTGGCGAGTCGAAAGCCGTCCACAATTGGACTGAGGACCAGTGCGGCTGGTGCTTGGGCTATTCGGAATTTAGGTTCATCACTGGCATTGAAGGTAATAGTCGTGTCACTCCATGGATTTATTGCTGCTACGTGGCAGATTTCGGCCATGATGCGGAGTGTTCGCTTGCACCTATTATTTGACGCAAAGGTCTCAAAGACTGTTAACACCGTATTGTTATCCACGAGATGGTGCTCTGTGGTATTTGGGATAAGAATATCCTCACCACTTTTGGCCACCTGCCGGAGTATCCAACATGCTCTAAGGCTGTGCGTTGGTATTGTATCCCTGTACTATTAATTTTGCAGGGTCCGTTAAGCCATCCCTCCAGTACGGTTCCATACCCTGTAGAGGATTTTTTTTCTTTGCAACTAGCTCAGGTGTCTTACGATGGTGCACCCTTTTACTTCGGACTGGGTGTGTATTCGGAGCCGGATTATCCCAAAATTTTGTTTCGGTTTTCTAGGCGTTTTCCATCGCACAGTACTTTCGCACCATGGACACCAAGTCAGCAAAGCGTGATATGTCACGGCGACTTAAGGCGTTAAGGATTCCCTTGTCCGTGCAATTATTGCAGAAAAGTGAGACTGCATCTTCCTCGCGATAGTCCTTAACCTTGTTCATCACAAGGAGGAATGTGGCCCAATAGTGATGTACTGTTTCATGGGGATCTTTCCTGATGTGGGAAACATCGTTAATGTCTGGGTGGTGGGTGGATCTGAGTCCGAACCCCTACACGATCTGAGACCCAGGGGCCGAGGAGTTTCCAATCTTGGAAGTTCGGGTTCTGGAGTGTTACCCGATAAGTCTGGCCCGCTGCCTGATTCTAGGTTCAGGGTTTGGGTGATGTCCTCCCGTAAATGGGTATCCGGCTCGGAGATCTCAGGAATCCGGACATACTTAGTCCTCAAAATAGAGGAAGAGTTGCCGCATTGTTCCTCCACCACTGCAACGTGATGGGTGACCGATGGAGAGTTAATCTCCCTTTGATCGGGTTTAAGCCCAATCCGATCATAGTCCGTAGCGATTCCCAAGGCGGCGATGCGATCCAAGAGTTCGTTTAGGGAAGAGAGCTCCATTGGATCCATCTGCTCGGTGACTTCCGAGCCGACGTGGAGGCTGTTTTTGATGACCCGAGAAGTCATTGTCGGTGCAGCGGCCGAACGGGAAGTCATGACGAAACTGCCTAGCCGGAGAGTTTGGCCGACAGCCAGAGCTCCCCCGGCGGTAATGTTGCTTTTAACAACGATGTCGGCGTTCTGGGAACGGGGGTCCCCAGACATGCCTGCCTGCGGCCTGCGGCGTGGCTAAAAGGGGGGCCCAGCACGGCCCATCTTCACCAACACAGACCCAAGACCCTCGCGAGGGGCCAAGCCTCGCGGGGCGGATGACGCGGAGCTTCCTCAGGCATGGCCTCATCAGGCTGGCTCGCGAGGAGGCGGAGAGATCAAGGCGGGGTACCTCACGAGGTGCCCGTGACGCAAGCCATGACGGCCAAAGGCGCCAGGCGGGTGCCAGCCCGCGCAACGTCCTCCTTTCCTCTTTGGTGCAAAGGGAGCAAGCGCAGCCGCGGAGTACCGAGGCAACAGGCAAAGGTTGCCATTTCGGTGCAACAAGACCAAGACCAGGAGGACTGCAAGACGGAGATCATTGTGGAGCCCAAGACGGCGTCACCACCAGAGCTTTGTGCAGGCGAAGACTACTTTTGTCAGGATAGCTAGTACTAGTTGTCCCCCTTCAAATTAGCCCGCCATTGTTGGCTCCCTTCCCGCTCGATATTTGGGAAGAGGACCAGGGCCTCTATAAATAGGACCAGCCACCCACAGAACAAGAGAGAGGAAAAGGAAGGAGAGAGAGAGAAGGGAGACTGAACTCCTCCCGGCAGTTCATCGCCCCAGCCAAGAGCATACCCTCGCGAGGCTGTTCTTCCTTGTATTGTTCATCATCATCAGCCCAAGAGGAAATCCACCACGCCACACACTGGAGTAGGGTATTACACCACAACGGTGGCCCGAACCAGTATAAACCCTGGGTCATTCGTGTTGTTCTTTCCATTGCTTAGATCTTAGCGAGGCGGAGGGGTGCAGGTAGGTAGGAGGCGAAATCTCCGTGTGCACCCCAGTGTTCAAACCTCAAGGGTCTGCCGGAACCCAAAATCCGACATTTGGCGCGCCAGGTAGGGGTGCGCCGGAATCCACCTTCTACCGCTTCGTGCCCCGTCGTGTCGTCATCACCATGTCCGGCGACCAGGCGGGCAACCCTGATCCATGGGCGGTGTGGCCCGCCCGCGTAGAGCCGCTCGCCTCGGGCAACCCCGTGCCCCAGGCAGCTCACGGTCCGCAGGGCGCTGCGGGCCGCGGGCGATGCAGACAGGCTTCAACAGCTCTCACACCACGGCAGGCGCGGTCGGCAGCAAGGGCCTCCAATCACGCCGCGACCACGACACCGTACAGCCGCCGGGAGCAGGCGAACTCGAGGGCCGCGCTCATGGTGGCCCGAGAGCTGATGCAGTGCGGGCTGCTGGAGGGCGACCGCGACGTGCTTCTAGAGCGGGTGGCAGAGCTCCTGGGCTTCGCCGCCTCGGGGGCTCACCCCTTCTGCGCCCAACTCCCATCTCAACCCCAGGGCGGCCCGCGCGGGGGCTCCGCGTGCGCCCGCGGGCTCCAAGGATACTCCAACGCCAGCGAAGCTGTCAGCACCGGACCGGCGGCGGCGCTGCCCCCGCTCTCGGTCCGTGAAGAAGAAGGACTCGACGCGACCCGCGGCCCCAGTGGACAGCCGCGCTACCACCCACGGTGGGCGCGTCAGGCAGGACCGCGTGGCACGCGGAGTACTACGGCGTGGCCTTCGGGATGACGGCACCAGAGGAATACGTGCCCCTCATGATGGACCAAGGACACCCTCACGAGAGCGAACAAGGCTCGCTCCTCAGCCCAAGCTGGGGGGACGAGGCACTAGAAGCTGAGCCTTTCCAGGAGCCCCGGGACGGTCCCACTGGCCACGCTGGAGGCAACGATTATTGGGTACCGCTAATTCTTCAGGAGCAGGCATACGCTAACCATGGATCGCAGGAGGTGCAGGTCGCCACAGTGAGCAGCTGCCCCGCTCCCACAGTCTTCTACCCCTTGGGAGGAGGGCGCAGGGGGCTGCAGGAGAGGGGCCGAGATCCGACATCACCACCGCGGCGTTTGTTGCAAGGTGTTCTCAGGAGGTAGGCCCTCTGCTAGGGAGGTGCCTCAGGGCCTGCCCCTGGCGGAGGACCCGTGGTCGTCGGGGTAACCGCTGGCGACCGCTCTACCCCATCGGCGGCGTCCTGGTTTCCGGTCGTCGTTGATGGCACTAGAGTGTGGCACAAGGCGGGGCCCTCATCTGGCGATATGAAGCAAGGCCAGTACCTGTGAAGAAGGCCCAGTGCCTGTGAAGCTTGCCGCCCCGTGACACTCTCACGTAATAATGAGTGGGGCTGTACACGCCCCGGAGTCTCAGGGGTGCCGGCCTTAGGCCCTGGGCTCCCTCCCACGCCCAGTGGCAGCACTTAGCTCCGTGCTGGTGAGAAGACGTCCAAGACTAGATTAGGTGTCGGACGCGGCCTTTTGTCTGCTTTTGTTGCTTTTCCCTTTGGTTGTTGTTTTCCCCCGCTGGATTCAAGTTGGATTCGAATTTGAGATTTGCGTGTGTTCGGGGAAGGGGTGCTTAGTCTCGTTTGAGCAATTTCTCGCGTTTTGGTTACCACTTCGCCTCAGCTGCCTCCCCTCGTGAGCCCCTCACGAGCCGGGTCAGGCCTAGCTTGCGCGCAGCCCAGACTCCCGCCGTCGCGTCCTCTCAGGAGGGTGTTTTGCTGCAGGTCCTACGGATCCAATCAGGGAGCACTCGGGACACCACAACCTTCCACAGGCTACCTCTGGGCCAGCATGGGACCAAGGTAAACTAGCCGACCAGCGCGTCGCTTAAGCCAACCACTTGGCGCGGGCGCATGGGCAATGTAGCGACTACTAATACGATGAACACAAGTTTTACATAAGGGGCTCCCCCTCCCAAATGCTCTCACTGCCATCAGGCCAAAACCTGAGTTCTATTCATGCAGGGCAAGGAAGTAGGAACGATGCACAATCAGTCGGATAAATCCCCCAATGCGTCCTCAAGAGCACCACACGAGCCGCTGCTGGCGCCGCTGAACTCGCCATCGCTGTCCGCGTCGCCGCCAGCGGCGTCAGGGCCGTGCACCGCACCGCCCTCGTCGGCAGCCACGACCACGCCGTCGTTGTCTGAAGCAAAGGCCCTGATAAGAGCATCCACATTGTCTTCCACCCAGTGCGCCAGGTCGCCTCGGACGGCCTGGGGGACTGGGGCGATCGTGGCATCGAAATCGAAGTGGGGATCCATGTTCTGGAGATGACTGAAGACGCAAGAAAAGGCACGCCCGAGCAGGGCGCGGTCCTCTCCTCCACCAACCCGTCAGCCCTGACTGACCGCGCCTCCAGCTGCATCACCACGTCAGTAAAGAACTGAAGATTCCCGGCATAGTTGACTGCATGCGGCTCGCCAACAGCCGCCTCGCAGATGTTGCCCAAGGCTGTGTTGGCTCTCTCCCGGAGCGTGGTGAGCATGGGGCCGTGCACATGCTCCAGGATCCGCCGCTGACGTATCTCATCCGCATTCTGGCACGCGACGGCCTCAGCCTCCTCCACCCGCTGGCGAAGAAGGAGCACCTCGGCCTGGGAGGTGGTTAACTCACCTTGCGCCACCTCAAGGGCGGCCCGGAAAGCATCGGCCCGCCATGTCGCCCCCTCCAATTTGGCTCTCAAGGCAGCAGTCTTGCCTTCAGCCTCGGCCCGGATCAACCCCAGCTTCTCCTCGAACTCGTGCTCGAGGTTCAAATGCGCCATCGCCACTTGACGTCCGACCTCCTCCAGGACACGGGCTTCCTATTCAGCGACATCATCCTCCGCCTGCGTCACCAAGCGCTCCCTCGTCTCCAGACGCTCGTACTCGCGGGTACGTTCGGCGGCTTCCAGCGTCAGTGCCTCCTCACGCTTCTAGAGCTCTGCTGAGTCGCCAGAGGCCACCTTCATCGACGCGAGGGCTGCCTCGTGCAGCTCCACCTGCTCCTCCAGTGAGTGGCACCAGGCCAGGAGCTCCCGAGCCCGCTCCTCCGCCGCCGTTTGCCGCCAGTTAGCTTCCCGGGCCTCCTCAGTGGCCCAAGATCGAGCCTCCCGAGAGGCCACCAACGACGCCTTGGCCTCTGCGTCGTCAAGATCGCACTGACAGCGCGCAAGGGCGATGGCGCCCTCCAGCTCGCGCCTCTCTGCAGCCAGGCGCAGGCCCTTGGCCTCAAGGCGCGCATCTTCATCAGCAAGCTCCTCACCAAGCAGGCTTACCGCGTCAGCCGCCCTTCGAAGGAATCCTTGGCGGAGAGTGCGATGCTCCCGAGCGCGTTCGAGCACGTCTTCCACGCCATCATCTGCCCCAAGCAAGCGCCGGGGCCACAAATCAGCACCCCCCCCTCCGGGCTGGGGACTGGGGGCTGGCACCCTCGCGATGGTCGGGCACGCCGCGCCAGAAGCCCGGCCTGGGGCCAGCCCGTCCCCAGGTGAAGAGCACAGGGAGCGCCTCAGCCAATCGTAGTCCACGACCAGGCGGGAAGCCCACGGCAGGCTGGCTATGCCACGAGAAGGCCTGCGGAAGAGGATCGTGAGGTGCGCAGGGCCACGATGCGCCTCGGGACAGTCCGCCACTTCGATCGCCCTCACCACAAGGGCTCTGCTGCTCGGGCCGCTTGAGGGCGATGGAGGGGGCGAAGCCAAGGGGGACGGCACCTCAGCCGTCTCCGCAAGCTCGGTTGGAAGGGGCCTGCGGAGCAAGGGTCAGTAAAAGCAACAGAAGGATCGGGAGCTGGGAAAGGAGAAGGCTTACTCCTCAATGGCGAAGTACTTCCTACGCTTCAGCAGGCGACAAGGGTAATCGTCGCCCAGGGCCTCCCTTCTTTTCCGGAGGGCCTCAAAGTCCACGCGGAAGCGGCCCAAGAGTTGGGCGCAGGGATCAACCTGCGACGAAGACGGAGCATCAAGGCGATCTGCGTTAGGGGCGCCTGCCTGATGTGCGCTGCCAACCGCCTCGCCAAGGGAAGCAGCCGGAGCCTCAGGGGCCTTAGTCGCAAGCACTGAGGGCATCTACTCGTCACCCTCAGCCGCAGCGGCACGGGCCCCGAGAGCCGCTCCCTCATGAGCATCACCCGGCGCCGTCACCCCGCCGGGAGCCCCCTCGGCCTCTGGCGCCTCATGCCTCCCTGCTCCACCGCTCGTGGAAGAGCCGCCTTGGCCGACTGGAAGAGCGGTCACCACCACTGGGTTCTCGCGAGGCCCCTGGAGGCCGGCGGGGCGCGACCCCCACTCATCAAAGATAGGCATCTGCTTCACAAAATCGCCCCTGCTCTGGCAGAGGTACAACATGGCCCCTCCCTGCTAGATGCTGCCAGGGTTGGGGTCCCCAGTCAGGGTCAAGAGCGCTGTCCTCAGCACTTCAGGAGTCAGGTCCTCTTCCTGGAGCCTCATACGATCATCGCGCCCGCTGAAGGCCCACATCCGGCGGGAGTGGCGTTGGAGAGGAGCAACGCGGCGTAGCAGGAACTCCTTCACCACCTTGGGCACTATCACGCCAAGCGACCTCAAGAACGCGAACTGGTGCCATACGAAGATGAGCCTGGGGCTCTCAAGCATCTCCTGGCCCCAGCCCGAATTAGGGACAGCAGGCGAAGTTGGCCTCGATAGCAGGGGGCTGGGCACCCCTGCGTCCACATACAGCCACCGCTCGCGGAACCCAGCCGCGGGCGGGGGGAGCTTGAAGTCAATCCCAGAGGCTGCAGTCTCAGACGTGGCAACGAAGCTCACGCACGCCCAGCATTGGGTAGGGTTGACAAGGCGCAGCGAGAAGAAGTGGCGCAGCCAGGCAACCGAAGGAAGGATGCCCATCATAGCCTCGCAAACAAAGGCGAAGACCGAAAGGAGGGTGATGGATTCAGGACCCAGATGCATCATGTGGATCTGATAGTGGGAAAGCACGGCATTGAAGAAATCAGAAAAGGGAGGAACCAGACCCGCCCACAGGGCGTCGGCGAAATACGGGACCTCGGTGACTATCCTGTCGATGGAGGAGTGGGACGCGGGCCAGGCCGTCGTCCTCCCGCGTTTGTTGAAGATAGTGGCCAGAGCCGAGCTGACCTTGCCTAAGCCCTCGGTGGGGGCCGCCAACGGCGGCGGACCAGGCGGAGGCACGGGTTTCTTCCCTCTTCCCTTCTTCGTCGGAGCCATGGCGATGGGAAAAGGGAGGGGGAGTTTGAGATTGGGTCGAAAATAGAAGCTGGAGTTCGAGCGGAGGAAGGACAGAGGGCACTCGAGCAACAGAAAGGGGAGCGGCTGTGTACAACTACGAGTCCGCCTAGCATGGCGCAAAATCAGGGGGGCGTGGGGGAGCAGTACTGCCCACGTCCAATCAACCGCCACGCGGCGCTCAAGGCCACAGGCTGTTAGGGCCCTCGGCGCTTCGCCCTTGCCCTTCCGCCTCCCTGCACGGCCAAGTCCGGGCGCGCCTTGGGCCCAGGGGCTACTGTCGACGTTCTGGGAACGGGGGTCCCCAGACTTGCCTGCCTGCGGCATGGCTCAAAGGGGGCCCAGCACGGCCCATCTTCACCAACACAGACCCAAGACACTCGCGAGGGGCCAAGCCTCGCGGGGCGGACGACGCGGAGCTTCCTCAGGCACGGCCTCATCAGGCTGGCTCGCCAGGAGGCGGAGAGATCAAGGCGGGGTACCTCACGAGGTGCCCGTGACGCAAGCCATGATGACCAAAGGCACCAGGCGGGTGCCAGCCCGCGCAGCGTCCTCCTTTCCTCTTTGGTGCAAAGGGAGCAAGCGCAGCCGCCGAGTACCGAGGCAACAGGCAAAGGTTGCCATTTCGGTGCAACAAGACCAAGACCAGGAGGACTGCAAGACGGAGGTCATTGTGGAGCACAAGACGGTGTCACCACCAGAGCTTTGTGCAGGCGAAGACTACTTTTGTCAAGATAGCTAGTACTAGCTGTCCCCCTTCAAATTAGCCCACCATTGTTGGATCCCTTCCCGCTCGATATTTGGGAAGAGGACCAGGGCCTCTATAAATAGGACCAGCCACCCACAGAACAAGAGAGAGGAAAAGGAAGGAGAGAGAGAGAGAGAAGGGAGACTGAACTCCTCCCAGCAGTTCATCGCCCCAGCCAAGAGCATACCCTCGCGAGGCTGTTCTTCCTTGTATTGTTCATCATCATCAGCCCAAGAGGCAATCCACCACGCCACACACTGGAGTAGGGTAGTACACCACAACGGTGGCCCGAACCAGTATAAACCCTGTGTCATTCGTGTTGTTCTTTCCATTGCTTAGATCTTAGCGAGGCGGAGGGGTGCAGGTAGGTAGGAGGCGAAATCTCCGCACGCACCCCAGTGTTCAAACCTCAAGGGTCTGCCGGAACCTGAAATCCGACAAACGAGACGAGGCATCCTTCCTTACAGCGACGTCACAGAGGAACTCTCAATGAAAGAACCAATGTCGGTGTCAAAACCGGCGGATCTCGGATAGGGGGTCCCGAACTGTGCGTCTAAGGCGGATGGTAACAGGAGGCAGGGGACACGATGTTTTACCCAGGTTCGGGCCCTCTTGATGGATGTAAAACCATACGTCCTGCTTGATTTATTCTTGATGATATGAGTATTACAAGAGTTGATCTACCACGAGATCGGAGAGGCTAAACCCTAGAAGCTAGCCTATGGTATGATTGTATGTTGTCCTACGGACTAAAACCCTCCGGTTTATATAGACATAGGAAAGTGCTAGGGTTAGACAAGGTCGGTTATAAAGGAAGAGATATACATATCCGTATTGGCTAGCTTGCCTTCCACGCCAAGTAGAGTCCTATCTGGACACGAGACGGAGTCTTCAATCTTGTATCTTCATAGTCCAACAGTCCGACCAAAGGATATAATCCGGCTATCCGGATACCCCCTAATCCAGGACTCCCTCAAAGCCCCTCCAACTTGGAGATAGTATCCTCATGCGAGTCAGTGATATCATTGGCCTCACCAAGTTGTTCCAAGAGAGCAACAAAGTGCTTCTTGGACTCACCCTTGAGTTTGCTCACAAACTTGGTGAACTCATTCCCATCAACTTTCTCCACCTCACTATCATCAACACAATCTAAAAATGAAGGAGTAGTAATTAATGATGGTAGTTTTGATGTTAGGAGTTACCTTATTGATACCTTTGGCCATGAGACACTTGGGAATGGTGTTTTCGTTGGGGGCGCCAAAGAGAGACACCTTGGAGGGAGAAGATGTAGCAATGGCAATGGTTGTCGTTGCCATTCCTTCTCCACTTGTATCTTCCTCATATCATCAGAGGGGTACTCTTCATGTGACACCAAACCCTTTGGAGGAGGTTTCTTGGTGAAGTTGTTCTTGCTAGGGAAATACTTGGCTTTGTCTTTGCGAATGAGTTTGCCACCATTGTCTTCCCTCTTCTCGTAAGGGCAATCCACCACAAAGTGACTCACATTGCCACAATTGTAGCAAGTTCTTACTCATTGCTTGTTCTTGGACTCACTTGAGTTGCTCTTGGTGAAGTTGGGCCTTGAGTTCCTCTTATTGCTCCAAAATTGCCTTGACGCAAGAGCCATGTGCTCATGGTAAGTATATTTGGTGTCCTCGGGGCCATAGTCCTCTTCTTCTTCTGGAATGGCCTTGGACATCAAGGCAAAGGTGGGAGTGCTTTTCTTTGATCGGAAACGAGCAAGAGCATTGTCGCTGGTCTTGTTCATGATGTTCATCGCAATAAACTCATCCAACACTTCACTTGAGGTTAAGGTGTGACAGTCCGGCCTTTGACGAATCACTAAGGACATGGCCTTGTTGAATGGCATGATGGCCTTGAGGAACTTGCGCTTGATCCAAGTGCCATCCGTATCCTTGCTTCCATGGTCTTGGAGAGCAACCGTAAGAGTTGTCACCCTCCGATAGAGATCACGCGAATCCTCATATTCAAGCATCACAAACTTATCGGCCTCATCAAGGAGCACTTCAAAGTTGGCCTGGTGGATGCTTGAGCTCCCCTTGTACATAGAAACAATGTGCTCCCAACAATCCTTTGCATGAGTGAAAGGTCGTAAGTGTGATAAATCTTCGGGAGGGACCGCATCTTCAAGGATGAACAAAGCGGAATGATTGTATTGATTGTCCACTTCTTCTCTTGGGGTGAGGTTGTTTGGATCATGCGGATAGAAGCCTTGCTCAATGATTCTCCAAAGGTTAGTTGAGCAATGATTGAAATGAGACTTAATGTGGAAGACACAATTAGTAAAGTCACCCTTAACAAGCTTGGGAGGAGGACCATAATTATTAATGCGAGGTGTGGGGACCGGTCCTCCATAGACCTGGGGAGGGGGAACCGAGGCAAAGGTTCCCGTCCCATTCTAGTCATGAGGGGAAGGAACATGAGTACCTTTAGCCGCTTCCTTGGCGGAATTGGCCTCCGACTCCGATGTCATGGGATAAACCACAAGTAAGGGATCGGGAGTGGATTTCATCCCCTCAAGTAATTCTTTAAGCATGGACTTGACTTTGGTCATCATAGACGTCTTAAGTGAAGCCATAGCTTCATTTAAGTCGTCTCAAGTGATCGAAGTCAACTCCACGGCCTCAGGCACTTCCTCCTCGGTGTCAACCATACTCTTCGGGTGGTGAAACCCTTAATAAAGAGACAAGGCTCTGATACCAATTGAAAGGATCGATATGGTTGACTAGAGGAGGGTGAATAGGCAACTACCAATTTTTAGCTTTTCTTAACAACTTAGGTTTAGCAACAAATAGGTTGTCTAGATGTGCAACTAGGCGAGTGATGTCTACTACGCAACTTTATTCTTGTAGACACGTGTTGGGCCTCCAAGCACAAAGTTTTGTAGGACAATAGCAATTTTCCCTCAAGTGGATGACCTAAGGTTTATCAATCCGTGGGGGGCGTAGGATGAAGATGGTCTCTCTCAAACAACCCTGCAGTCAAATACAAGAAATCTCTTGTGTCCCCAACACACCCATACAATGGCAATTTGTATAGGTGCACTAGTTTGGCGAAGAGATGGTGATAAAAGTGTAATATGGGTGGCCGAAATATATTTTTATAATCTGAAAATAAAAAACAGCAAGGTAGCAATTGGTAAAACGGGGCACAGACAGTATTGCAATGCTTGAAAATGAGGCCTAGGGTCCGTACTTTCGCTAGTGCAATCTCTCAACAATGCTAATATAATTGGATCATAGAACCAACTCTCAACATGCAATGAAGAAGCACTCCAAAGTTCTGATCTAGCGGAGAACATGTCGGATCATGGGTTCCGGCAAAACCCTTGAGGTTCGAACACTGGGGTGCGCATGAAGGTTTTCTACCTATCGATCCACGCCCTAGCTCGCTAAGATCTCGCGGATGAACTCAACGAACTTGCAACACAAAGACACAAGATTTATACTGGTTTGGGCCACCGTTGTGGTGTAATACCCTACTCCAGTGTGGTGGTGGTGGATTGCCTATTGGGCTGATGATGAACAGTACAAGGGGAAGAACAGCCTCCTGAGTTTAGGTGTTCTTGTGCTCTCTTTTTGTCGTGCTCTACTGTGGTGGCTAGTTCTACTTATTTAGGCCCTGGTCCTCTCCCCAAATATTGAGCGGGAAGGGAGCCAACAACGGCCAATTTGAAAGGGGACAACTAGTACAGCTTATCCGGACAAAAGTAGCCTTCACCTGCAAAAGGTTCTGGTGGTGACGCCGTCTTGGGCTCCATGGTGACCTCCTTCTTGCCATCCTGCTGGTCTTGGTCTCGTTGCACCGATATGAAAACCTTTCCTTGATGCCTCGGTACTCCGCGTCTGCGCTTCCCCCTTGGCACCAAAGGGGAAGCAAGGACACTGCACGCGCTGGCGCCCGCCTGGCGCTCGCCTCTTCTCAATTGTCATGGCTCACGTCACGAGGACCTCGCGAGGTTTGCCTTGCCTTGATCTCTCCACCCCTCGTGTGCCTGCCTGGCGAGGCCGCTCCTGAGGAGGTCTTGCATCGTTCACCTCGCAAGGCTTGGCCCCTCGCGAGGGTCTTGAATACCTCATCGATGAAGATGGGCCGTACAGGCCTGCTAGCTCAGCCACGCTGTGGGCCTCAGGCAGGTAAGTCTAGGGACCCCCGTTCCCAGAACGCCGACAGTAGCCCTCGGGCCCAAGGCGCGCTCAGGCTTGGCTTCGAGGCGAAGCCAAAGGTCAAGCGCGGAGCGCTGCGGGCCCCAAAAGCATGCGGCCTCGGTTGACGCGTGGCGGTTGATTGGACGTGGGCGTCTCCGCTTCCCCATGCTGCCTCGGCAACTGCCCGTCTGGACAAGTCCCTGCGACATGCAACGAGAACCATCATTACCTGTGATCGTGGGGGGCGCTGGTTGGCCTTCTCCTGCTATAAATGAGGAAGGGGGCGGAGACCCCGTCCCCCACTTCTTCCCATTCCACATGCTTCTTCCTCCTCTGCTCCATCATCGACTCCAATGGCGCTGATCCGAAGGTTCTCTGCTGATGAGAAGGGAAAGATTCCCCTCGACAAGCCGGCGCTGCTGCCGCCGAAGAAGATGTCAGTCCACTATCGCGATGCTGCGGCGATGCAGGTGGTGACGAGGCCT
Organism: Triticum urartu; assembly: GCF_003073215.2. NCBI lineage: Eukaryota > Viridiplantae > Streptophyta > Magnoliopsida > Poales > Poaceae > Triticum > Triticum urartu. Next base: position 449,708,684 of record NC_053024.1, on the reverse strand, counting down.
TGGTGTGAGCGGCCTCCTCCGGGGTATCCACTGCCCTTGTACGCCCAAGCCAGGGGCTCAGGACGAAGGAGCAATGAGCGTCGGCGTGCGCACTGCAGCCAAGGTCAACGCGCCGCGGCGACGAGTGCCGTCGCTCCTGGAGTCCATGCCGCGGACTCCTCGCGCGAGCTTGTGCTGTGGGCGGTGATGCCCCCAAGCTCCTGGATCCGCTTCCCGCGCTTCTTCTCTGACATGATGCCGCCGAGGCGGCCTCTCGAACTCTGGTTGCAGCATGCTGACTGCGACGCTCCGGCGACTAGAGCAGAGGTTGAAGCAGTCTCCACTGGCAAGATCTTCATGACCCGTGGCTAGGGCAAGGTCGCGCTGGGTTGCCGTGTGGAGGGCGCCCTCGCGATCCACTTCGAGTACGACGGCGTCTCCACGCTATTCTTCAAGGTCTTCAACACGGAGGGTTGCCGCTTGGAGTGTTGCCCCGAAGGGGAGCGCCAAGATGAGGCGCGCCCCGCTCGCGGCTGCTCCACCATCAGTGGCTCTTGGGAGTCTAGTGGTTCTCCCAAGCTCTACGAGACTCCGAAGACGAGCGACGACAGCTACTTGCCCCCGAGCTCTCACCGTGCTCTGAGCAGGGCCGCAAAGTCCAGCCGCCGCCGTCGCTGATCTGGATGGGGTTGGCGCCGGCCTCCCGTGGCCCACTGTTGATGATGGCGTCGACCGCGGGGGCGTGTGGATAGGATTCTCCTAGGTTCTCGTCTTTTGTTCCCTGCGAGGAATCAAGAAGTACCCCGTGGGGGCTTGTAAAGAGTCTGCAATGTCTCTTGTTGATATTATCACAATTATGGAAGACTTGTGAGCGCAAGTCCTATTTAGGCTCGGTCTTCCCTTTCCAATCTCACGACAGCTTGTTGCTCTATGCTGATAGGTCCCGGTCCCTAGGCAGGCTTCAGCCATCTCTGGTATGCCAGGTCACGTGCCGTGGTCAAGGCCAGGAGGTGAGCGTCCTGAGGTCCAGTAAGAGCTCCTGAGGCGCGATGCTCAGGGGGTCCCCTTTAGCTCTCAAGCAGCCATGGTAAGATAAGAAAGGGAGGCGACGTTGCTGCAATAGGGCCGTGGCGAGCGTGTCCTCTAGGTTCCACCAAATAGTTGATCTGAGTTCGTGACTTATCTTGGCGGTCCGGGGTCGATTCTTCATGATGCGCTAGACCTATGCGCGAACATCCGTAGCGTAGCTAGGTCAGGCCCATACGAGCCTTCCCCTTTCCTATGCTCTCCTTTGTGCTCTACGTCCTCAGGTCCCGGCCGTTGAGCGAGTTCAGCCCCCGCTGGTATGCCAGGTCTCGTGCAGTGGTCAAGGCCAGGGGGTGAGGGCTGGAGAGCCAGTAAGAGCTCCTGAGTCGCGATTGTCAGGAGCCCCCTTTTAACGTGCAAGTGGATTACTTGGAAGAGGAGGGGGCTCGCGGTGCCACTTGGTGTTATCCTCGTGAGATTCCTGCGAGCCAGCACAAGGAAGAACATGATATGTCGTTATGGTTACTAGCCTGCCACTGATTTCTCCACGAGGGGGTGAAGGCATTGAGGGCCTGGTGAGGTGACGTGCGCGGGGCATGCCGCGAGCCAGAGCTCGACCGCTCAGGTTTTTCAACGTGGCAGGGACGGACCCGTGCACCAGCGCCATGCCGGCGTGAGGAGGCCCCATGGGAGGCGATGATTGAGCAGGTAGTAATTATAGGTAGATCAAACATGAGCGTAGCAGGCTTAAATAAGTGCATGGGAGATACGTGCCACTGGGTCAGGCCCGAGCGGCTTGGGGATGATGCAGCCCGAGGGGCGCTCCCAACAAGGTAAGCTAAAGACATAAAAAAGGATACATGCCACAGGGATGAACCCACACAGCCTGGGAATGATGCAGCCCGAGGGGCCCTCCCAGGTAAATGAACTTGGAAAATGTCACCTGGTTATGTTGACGAAGGAGAGTTGGGGCGGCTGAAGGTGCGCAGCGAAGGGGTTGCTCCTCATGAGCCACCGGGGCCCTGAGCCTCAGGAGGCTCTGGGGGCTCAGGTGGTTCCTTGAGGACCATCTCCATCTCCATCAGGACGGCGTGGTGCCTGGCCTTTTGAGTCATTAGGATGCGCCGCAAGTTGCGCTGGTAGGCGGACGACACGCTCGGCAGGCCGAAGGGCATGCGAATGTAGCTGTGCGGTGGGACCTCGCAGCGTCCCACGCGTGAAGGACAGAAAAGCTCTTGAGAAGCGGCCCTGTTGAGCCGTGGAACGTCAATGCAGACGTGCAGCCTGGCCCCCTCGCCTGGATGGGAAGCTGCGCCTCGTGAGCGGCGGTCGCTGCGCATGGCCCTTGCGTCTTGCAATTCCTGGGTGGTCTTGGTGATGAACTCCTGAACGGTGGGTGATCCTTTCCCTATGCCCTCCTGAGGGAAACATGCCGTGAAGCACGCCTCGAAGTGGTGCCCAAGCGCCTCCGTCGTGATGTGGGCAAGGTCTGAGGCCTTCCAGAAGAAAGCCCCTGAGCCCTGCCCGAGGAGGGCGCCAGGCGCGCCTTCCTATGCGATGGAGGGAGGCGCCCCAGGAGCGGGCGCTGATCCTGACGAGGCTCCGGCCGCGACGCCACCCTCCTGAGGTCCTGCACGGCACAGCTGCTTCTTCTTCTTGGGGATGACCTCAGGAGGGCCCTCGCCCTTGCTGTCGGGGTCGTCTATTGCTACAGCTTGGAAGGCACGCTCGAGGGAGCACACTGCATCTCTTTCTTCACATGGGACCGTGATGATCCCGCGGCTTCCCAGCATCTTGAGGACATGGTAGCCATGATGGGTCACCGCCATGAACTTGGCCAGGGCTGGATACCCGAGGATGGCATTGTACGGCAGACGAATGTGCGCGACAACGAAGTCGATGAGCTCGGTGTGGTAGTTCTTGCATTCCCCGAAGGTGACAGGGAGGCGGACCTACCCTATTAGTGTGGTGGAACCGTCGGTCACTCCCGAGAAAGGCTTGGTAGGCTGAAGCTGGTCATATGGCACTTGGAGATTGTCGAACGTGTCGACGGACAGGACGTTGAGCCCTGCGCCGCCGTCGATGAGGGTCTTGGTAACTTGCACGTTGCTGATGAATGGGGAGAAAAGCATCAGGAGGGCGCTAGAGGTAGCTGCGCACTTGAGCTGATCTGCCGAGTTGAACGTGATGGGGCACTGCGACCATCCGAGCGGGCGTGTGGCTTCGATATTGGGGAGGACTGCATTCACTTCTCGAGCAAACTGCTTGAAGATACGCTGCGAGGCTGGGGCATGGGCTCTGCCCAAGATGCAGGCGATAGCCCGCGGTTCTTGGAAGCCCCCAGCCCCCTCGTCTTGACGGTGTTCGTCATTCCTTCTTGGCGGTGGAGGCAGCGGAGGGAGTCCGCGTTGCCTTGAGGATGATCCTCATGAGGCTGATCCCTCCAGGCGCCCTCACGAGGTTGATCCTGCCAGCGGTCCTCACGAGGCCGGTCGCACCACTCCTGGCGTGGGCCACGGTCGTCCCAGCGTCCGCCACCACGTCCTCCTCCTCGGCCGTAGCCCCAGTCGCCGCGCCCGGGGCATCGACCGAAGCGTCCTTCGTGAATGGCTCTGAGCTCTTGACACTCACTGGTGTTGTGGGTATTCAGGTTGTGGAAGGCGCAGAATGGATGGTTGCTCCTGGATGGCTCTGGTTGGTCTCTGCCAAGCTTGGTGTCTGGTTCCGCTGCGAGCACGACTGCTCCATTGCGCTTCACATCCTTGGCCTTGGCTTTCTTTTCCTCTGGGTCTACGGCTGGGAGCTCGAGGAGGGAGAGGTGCCCCTCTTCAGCTCTTGCGCCCTTGGTCACTAGGTTGAACAACTCCAGGGACATGCACAGCTCCTCGTGGATAGCGAGCTCTTCCTTCATCTTGACGTCGCGGACGCCATCAGAGAACGCAGAGATGATGGCCTCGTCCATCACCTTGGGGATCTTGAGGCGGACGTTGTTTAAGCACTGGATGTACTTTTGGAGGGTCTCTCCCGGTTGCTGCCTGACGCGGCGCAGGTCACTCACAGTTGGCGGGCGGTCACGAGTGCCCTGGAAGTTGGCGACGAAGCGGTTGCGCATCTCGTCCCAGGAGGAGATCGAGCCTGGTGGCAGGTTCAGGAGCCAGAAGCGGGCGCCATCCTTGAGAGCCATGGGAAACCAGTTCGCCATGACTTTCTCGTCATTGTTGGCTGCTTCGATGCTCAGCTCGTAGAGCTGCAAGAACTCCGCGGGGTCGGGGCTACCGTCGTAGCGAGGAGGCAGATCCCGCTTGAACTTGCCTGTCCAGCCGACGCTACGCAGCTTGGAGGTGAAAGCGCGGCAGCCGACTGTGGTCACAGGGGCCCGCCTTGGGGGTGGAACTTGGTCTTGATGGGGTGTGCGCCCTGCCGCTACAGGTGGCGCGTGGTCTTGCCGCAGTAGCCGGTCCTGGCGCGGTGGCGCGAGGTGCGGCGGAGCGTTTGCTTGTGGTCGAGGGACTTCTTGACAGCTTCTTTCTTCACACGCGGGCGCGGGACACGGCGGGTCGCGTCGTGGAGCCGTGCACCTTGGCGCCAGGGCGCCGTCTTGAGGCAGAGGTGGTGGAGGCACTCCGTGAGCTATGTCGCCCGTATCTGGCGGAGGGTGAGGTGGAGAGAGGGACGGCGCAGGGGAGCCCCCTGCGGCGCGAACAAGCTCGGCGATGCGGTCGAACCAGTCCTCGTAGAGGTCATCAACCGGTCGGTAGCACAGGAGCTCGTGCGCCATGAGGAGCACGGCCCGTGCGTCCATGGGAGGGCGACGTGCATGGGAAGAAGAACCGGCCGGGGTCAGCGATGGAGCGGCGGTGCGGCCGTCCCGCCGCACCGAGGGGTGCAACGAGGATGCTTGCCACTCGTTCCCCGTCGGGCCGGTGACGGCGTTGGCGGCACGCGATGGGGAATGACGAGGTGGCGCGCCGATGGGAGCCATCTGAGCGACGGGGGTGGTGAGGGCAGCCCGACGGTCAGGACGAGCGCGGCGCGCGTCTGCCATGGAGATGACGGAGCAACGGGACGCGGAGAGATGAGAGGAAGCTTCGGCACACCCCTACCTGGCGCGCAAAATTTCGGATCATGGGTTCCGGCAAAACCCTTGAGGTTCGAACACTGGGGTGCGCACGAAGGTTTTCTCCCTATCGATCCACGCCCTAGCTCGCTAAGATCTCGCGGATGAACTCGACGAACTTGCAACACAAAGACACAAGATTTATACTGGTTCGGGTCACCATTGTGGTGTAATACCCTACTCCAGTGTGGTGGTGGTGGATTGCCTCTTGTGCTGATGATGAACAGTACAAGGGGAAGAACAGCGTCCTGAGGTTGAGGTGTTCTTGTGCCCTCTTTTCGTCATGCCCCTACTGTGGTGGCTTGTTCTACTTATATAGGCCCTGGTCCTCTCTCCAAATATTGAGCGGGAAGGGAGCCAACAACCGAGGCTCCCCGGCCCAACGCACGCCGACAGTAGCCCCCGGGCCCCTGGGCTACAAAAGGTTCTGGTGGTGACGCCGTCTTGGGCTCCATGGTGACCTCCATCTTGCCGTCCTGCTGGTCTTGGTCTCGTTACACCGATATGGAAACCTTTCCATGATGCCTCGATACTCCGCGCCTGCACTTGCCCCCTTGGCACCAAACGGGAAGCAAGGACACTACGCGCTGGCGCCTTCCTAGTCTCAATCGCCATGGCTCACGTCACGAGGACCTCGCGAGGTTTGCCTTGCCTTGATCTCTCCGCCCCTCGTGAGCCTGCCTGGCGAGGCCGCTCCTCAGGAGGTCTTGCATCGTCCGCCTCACGATGCTTGGCTCCTCGTGAGGGTCTTGAATACCTCATCGATGAAGATGGGCCGTACAGGCCTGCTAGCTCAACCACGCTGTGGACCACAGGCAGGCAAGTTTGGGGACCCCCGTTCCCAGAACGCCGATAGAACATAAGAAGAAATCATTTGTAGGGTACGAAACCACCTCGAAGATACTCTTTCCGACCGATCTAGGCAAGAGTTCGTACTAAAATAACACCAAATAATTATATATTCATAATACTCAATCCAACACAAAGAACTTCAAAGAGTGCCCCAAGATTTCTACCGAAGAAACAAAGACAAGAACGTGCATCAATCCCTATGCATAGATTACCCAAATGTCACCTCGGGAATCCGCGAGTTGAGTGGCAAAACATATAGAAAGGGGATCAATATGATACCCCATTGTCACCACGAGTATTCATATGCAAGACATATATCAAGTGCTCTCAAATCCATAAAATTATTCAATCCGATAAAACGAAATCTCAAAGGGAAAACTCAATTCACAACAAGATAGAGAGGGGAAAACACCATATGATCCGACTATATTAACAAAGCCAGTGATACATCAAGATCGTGACATCTCAAGAACACGAGAGAGAGAGAGAGATTAAACATAGCTACTGGTACAAATCTCAGCCCCGACGGTGGACTACTCCCTCCTGATATGACCAATATTGTGATTGTCAATATTCAAAAGATTAAACACATCAAGATCATTCAGGAATATTTGTATGACCAATATTGTGATTGTCAAGATTCAAAAGATTCCATTTTCTATACCCAATGTGAAGCTACTACTAGGCATGATATAATTTCAACTTCATGATATTCAATTCATTCAAAAAATTACTCATAGGATATAAGTGAAGCACAAGAGTAAATGACAAGCTACTCCAAAAAGATATAAGTGAAGATCAAGCGAGTAGTTATGTAAATGGGTAGCTATTTGAGGACTCTCTCTTATTTAAAACTTTCAGATCTAAGTATTTTATTAAACCAGCAAGCAAAACAAGACAAAATGCCATTCCAAGAATAGCACACATCATGTGAAGAATAAAAAACTTAGGCTCAACCAATACTAACCAATAATTGTTGAAGAAGAAAGGTGGGATGCCTACCGGGGCATCCCCAAGCTTAGATGCTTGGTACTTCTTGAAATATTATCTTGGGGTGACTTGGGCATCCCCAAGCTTGAGATTTTGTGTCTCCTTAATTCCTTCTATATCACGGTTTCCCTAAATCTTAAAAACTTCGTCCACACAAAACTCAATAAGAACTCGTGAGATAAGTTAGTATAAACCAATGCAAAAACCTTATCATTCCCTACTGTAGAAAATCACTACAATTATTATTAAACATTGCATACTAAATTCCTCTGCATATTTAATACTTCTATCCTCAAATAGAATCATTAAACAAGCAAACATATGCAAACATAACAGCAATCTGCCAAAACAGTACAGTCTGTAAAGAACGCAAGAGTACCAATACTTTTTTAACTCCAAAAATTATGAAAATTTACCACACTGTAGAAAATTTATCATAACTTATTCTGCAAAAAGTTTCAACATTTTATCACATTCTGACTTTTCTCGGTAATTTTTGCAACATTGATAAACTTTCTGTTTTGAAACAGCAACTCATATACTTGCAAGATAAGCATGGTAAAGGCTATCCTTGACATTTTTATTGAAACTAAAGATGCAAAATATTATTATAAATAACAGCAATAAAATCCTAACAAAATAAAATGACACTCCAAGTAAAACACATATCATGTGACGAATGAAAACATAGCTCCAAGTGAGGTTACCGATAATGTTGGAGACGAAAAAGGGGATGCCTTCCGGGGCATCCACAAGATTAGTTGCTTGGATCTTCCTTGAATATTAACTTGGGTTGCCTTGGGCATCCCCAATCTTAGAGTCTTGTCACTCCTTATTCTCCTCATATTGATGTCTCACCCAAAACTTGAAAACTTCAATCACACAAAACTTAACGGAACTTCGTGAGATAGGTTAGTATGATAAAGAGCAAACCATTTCACTTTGGTACTGTCAAAGACAAGATTCATAATTGTTCTCACACAACGACTACTGTATCATATCATTTCCACAATTTATATTGAGCAATATAAGTCATAGAAACTAGAAAACAAGCAAACTATGCATTGGAAACAGAATCTATCAAAAACAGAACAGTCTGTAGTAATCTGTCAAAAACAGAACAGTCTGTAGTAATCTGTACTCCAACAATACTTCTACTACTCCAAAAATTCTGAAAAATTAGGACAACCTGTGAAATTTGTCTATTAATATTATAAAAAAGAATCAGTATTTTATCACACTTTTGTTAAAAATGAGAATAATTTCCTGAGTGCAAAGTTTCTGTTTTTCAGCAAGATCAAATCGACCATCACCATATACCATCCCAAAGGTCTTACTTGGCACTTTATTGAAACAAAAGCTATAAAACAAGATTAATACAGTAGCCTAATCTTGTGAACACACAAAAACAGTAGGGGTAAATGTTGGGTTGTCTCCCAACAAGCGTTTTTCTTTAATGCCTTTTAAGCTAGGCATGATGATTTCAATAATGCTCGCATAAAAGATAAGAATTGAAACATAACAAGAGCATCATGAAACACATGGAAAGCATATTTAAGCCTAACCCACTGTCTATGCATAGGGATTTTGTGAGCAAACAATTTATGGGAGCAAGAATCAACTAGCATAGGAAGGCAAAACAAACACTACTTCAAAACTTTCAACATAAAGAGAGGAAACTTGATATTATTGCAATTCCTACAAGCATGTGTTCCTCCCTCATAATAATTTTTAGTAGCATCATGAATGAATTTAAAAATATAGCTATCACATAAAGCATTCTTTTCATGATACATAAGCATAGAAAACTTATCACTCTCCACATAAGCAAATTTCTTCTCATCGATAGTAGTGGGAGAAAACTCAACAAAATAACTATCATGAGAATGAAAATTAAAATCATGATGACAAGTTTCATGGTTATCATTATTCTTTATAGCATACATGTCATCACCATAATTATCATAGATAGCAACTTTTTTATCATAGTCAATGGAAGCCTCATCCAAAATGGTGGATTCATCACTAAATAAAGTCATGACCTCTCCAAATCAACTTTCATCATTATAACCATCATACATAGGAGGGATGTAATCATTATAACAAATTTGCACATCAAATCTTGGGGGACTAAAAATAGCATCTTCATCAAACAGAGCATCCCCAAGCTTATGGCTTTGCATATCGTTAGCATCATGGATATTCAACGAGTTCATACCAACAACATTGCAATCATGCTCATCATTCAAAGATTTTTTGTCAAACATTTTATAGCATTCTTCTTCTAACAATTAAGCACAATTTTCCTTTCCATCATTTTCACGAAAGACATTATAAAGACGAATAATATGATGCAACCTCAATTCCATTTTTTGTAGTTTTCTTTTTATAAACTAAACTAGTGATAAAACAAGAAACTTAAAGATTCAATTGCAAGATCTAAAGATATACCTTCATGCACTCACCTCCCCGGCAACGACTCTAGAAAAGAGCTTCGTTGACGGGATTTGAGTGTCGCTTACCTAACCTCCCCAGCAATGACGCCAAAAAAGAGCTTGATGTCTACTACGCAACTTTATTCTTGTAGACACGCGTTGGTCCTCCAAGCGCAGAGTTTTGTAGGACAGTAGCAATTTTCCCTCAAGTGGATGACCTAAGGTTTATCAATTAGTGGGATGCGTAGGATGAAGATGGTCTCTCTCAAACAACCCTGCAATCAAATACAAGAAATCTCTTGTGTACACAACACATCCAATACAATGGCAATTTGTATAAGTGCAGTAGTTCGGCGAAGAGATGGTGATAGAAGTGTAATATGGGTGGCAGAAATATATTTTTATAATCAGAAAATAAAAAAACAGCAAGGTAGCAATTGGTAAAATGGGGCACAAACGGTATTTCAATGCTTGAAAATGAGGCCTATGGTATGTACTTTCGCTAGTGCAATCTCTCAACAATGCTAATATAATTGGATCATATCACCATCCCTCAACGTGCAATGAAGAATCACTTCAAAGTTCCTATCTAGCGGAGAACATAAGAAGAAATCATTTGTAGGGTACGAAACCACCTTGAAGCTATTCTTTCCGATCGATCTATCCAAGAGTTCATACTAAAATAACACCAAATAATTTCATATTCATAATACTCAATCCAACACAAAGAACTTCAAAGAGTGCCCCAAGATTTCTACTGGAGAAACAAAGACAAGAACGTGCACCATCCCCTATGCATAGGTTAGCCCAATGTCACCTCGGGAATCCGCGAGTTGAGTGCCAAAACATATATCAAGTGGATCAATATGATACCCCACTGTCACCACGAGTATTCCTATGCAAGACATATATCAGGTGCTCTCAAATCCATAAACGTATTCAATCCAATAAAACGAAATCACAAAGGGAAAACTCAACTCACAACAAGATAGAGAGGGGAAAACACCATAAGATCCGACTATATTAACGAAGCCCGCGATACAACAAGATCGTGACATCTCAAGAACACGAGAGAGAGAGAGAGAGATTAAACACATAGCTACTGGTACAAACCCTCAGCCCCAAGGGTGGACTACTCCCTCCTCATCATGGTGGCCGTCGAGATGATGAAGATGGCCACCGGTGATGATGTCCCCCTCCAGCAGAGTGCCGGAACAGGGTCTAGATTGGTTTTCAGTGGCTACAGAGCCTTGCGGCGGCGAAACTTCTGATCTAGGTTTACCCCCGAGGGTTTTGGAATATTTGGCAATTTATAGGGCAAAGAGGGGGTGCGTAGGCCACCTAGGTGGGCTCAACCCACCTGGGTGTGCCTGGGCCTCGGGGCACCCCCAGGTGCTGCTCTGGCCCAATGGATGTCTTCTGGTCCATAAAAAAATCCACAATAGTTTCGCGGTGTTTGGACTCCGTTTGATATTGATTTCCTGCGATGTAAAAACAAGCAAAAAACAGCAACTGGCACTGGGCACTGGGTCAATAGGTTAGTTCCAAAAATGATATAAAGTTGCTATAAAATGATTGTAAAACATCCAAGAATGATAGTATAACAACATGAATGCTTCATAAATTATAGATACATTCGAGATGTATCAGTGAGCAACCTATATGGTGCAAACAACAACAACAACAACAACAACAACAACAAGTGCAAGCAAAGGATACAACACAACAATAGCTTGCACAAAGTAAAGGGAAGAGATAAACACAAGTGGAGCCGGTGGAGACAAGTATGTGTTACCGAAGTTCCTTCCCTTTGGGGGAAGTACGTCTCCGTTGGAGCGGTGTGGAGGCACAATGCTCCCCAAGAAGCCACTAGGGCCACCGTATTCTCCTCACGCCCTCACACAATGCGAGATGCCGTGATTCCACTAGTGGTTCCCTTGAAGGCGGCAATCAAACCTTTACAAACAAGGTTGGGGCTATCTCCACAACTTGATTGGAGGCTCCCAATGATACCATGGAGCATCACCACAATGGAATGTGGCTCCGAGGTGACCTCAACCGTCTAGGGTGCTCAAACACCCAAGAGTAACAAGATCCGCAAGGGATTAGTCGGGGAATCAAATTTCTCTTAGTGGAAGTGTAGATCCGGGCCTTCTCAACCAATCCCTAGAAAATCAACAAGTTTGATTGGATAGGGAGAGAGATCAGGCGAAAATGAGCTTTGAAGCAACAATGGAGCTTCGGGGAAAAGAGGTAGGTCTTCTTGGAGAAGAAGACCTCCTTATATAGTGGGAAATCAAATCCAATTATTATCCCACAAGTCAGCCCGCAGAGAGCGGTACTACCACTCATGGGAGCGGTACTACCGCCCGAGGCAGTGGTACAGTGTAAGTGCATCTAGTGCCACCCCTAGTTGGTTTTGGAGTATTGACGACAAACCTAGTTGAGGGACTAATGTGTTTGTGAGAATTGCAGGAAAACACAGGTAGAAGTCCCTCATTGATTCAGTCTACTACCAGAGATGACCCCTAGAAATGAATGAAGACATTGAAGTCAAAGGTGGTATATGAAGATATTCACATTGAAGACTATGACAACAGAAGACACGTTATGAAGCCTATGGAACTCAAAGACTTAGATCTTTCGTAGTTCTTTTTATTTTTGTTGAGTCATAGGAACCACCATACTGTTAAGTGGGGTCCAGGAGAACAAGTCAGAATGACTTAAGTGATGCCTAAATCAAAAACCTATGTCTTCGAGTGAAGACAATGAGAGCAAATCTTGTCCAGAGCCAGACAAGTCAGCTTTGCTTGTAGCCCAAGTAAAGTTGCCATGAGAGTTCGAAATCTGACCGTTGAGACACGTGTCAGTTCCTTAGTGACCCAGGGTCATTTCGGACAAATCAGATCGGGTTGCCAAGTGGCTATAAATAGCCCACCCCCACAACCATAAACAGTCGGCTGCTCAGATTTCAGTGCACGGCTTTTGTCGTTTGAGAGCAACCCACCTCGAAGCCCTTGAGAGAAAATTCCTAGTGAGGAGAAAAGCCCTAATCACCCATAGCCAGAGTAAATTGGGCATCACTTAAGTCTTCTTGTCTATGTGATCTGAAGACTTATTACACTTGAGGACTGTGAATCCTCCAGACGGTTAGGCGTCGCGTTCAGAGCATCCAAGAGACATTGTGGATTGCCAGTGAACGAAGTCTGTGAAGGTTTGGGAGTCTACCTTGAAGACTTACCAGAGTGATTGGGCGAGGACTAAGTGACCTTAGCTCAAGGAGATTACGGTGAGGACTTGGTGTCCTGAACTGTGTGTTCAGGACTGGGTGTCCGGGACTGTGTGTCCTAAGGTTTAAATACCTAGCCGCTCCAACCAGACGTACAATTGTCACAGCAACTGGAACTGGTCCAACATATCATTGTCTTCAACGAGTCACTGGTTTCATCTTGACTTCCTTCTCTTGCTGTTACTCATTGTGAAGTCATTGCGTGCTTGCTTTATCATTTGTCTTCACAACGTGAATGCATGATCTGTTTGGCTTCATAACTTCTTCCTACTTGATCCTTATTACACTGAAGCTGTTTGTCACTGTGCTTTCACTCTATTGAATACATGACCATGGCTGGCCTAGTGTAATCTAACTTCCGCTGCATAGTAATAGGCATAATCTTCACTGTTTGTCTTCATAACTCCCAAGTTTTAAAGACTTTCATAAAAATCGCCTATTCACCCCCCCTCTAGTCGATATAACGCACTTTCAATTGGTATCAGAGCAAGGTGCTCCCTTGTTCTGTGTGATTCGGTTTAACCACCTGGAGTTTTAGCTATGTCGACTGCAGGGATAATCAAAGTCTCCGCTGCGTGCCACGTCTTCGATGGAACTGAATATCCCTACTGGAAGAATAAGATGCGCATGCATCTTGAAGCCATTGACGTCGACCTATGGTATGTCATCGAGAACGGCGTTCCCAAGGCTGGAGAAGGTGTCACTGCTGCTGATGTCAAGAATTCGTTCAACTGGACTCTACTGCCAAGAACATCATCTGTGGTCATCTGACCAAAGGACAGTATGGCCGTGTGAGTGCCTTGAAGACATCCAAACTGGTCTGGGACTGGCTCTCCAAGGTCAATGAAGGCATCTCAACCCAGAGAGATCAACGAATCAGTGTCCTTCGCAATCTCTTCAACTGATTCAAGCGAAATGACAATGAGAATGTCCAGCACACATTTGATAGACTCACTGACATCACAAATGAGCTTCAAGCCCTCGGCGCCACTGAAATCACCAAACATGAAATCGTCAAAACGCTGCTGAGATCACTTGATAGTTCGTTTGACATCCTGGCCCTGATGATTCAAGAACGTCCTGATTTCAAGACACTCGATCCGTCTGACATACTTGAGAGGCTCAACACACACGAGTTTCAGCTTTCTGAGAAAAGAGATATCTACGGTCCAAACTATGGGCGAACTCGCGCCTTGAAGGCAAAAGCTGTCTCCTCATCTGAAGAAGAATCTGACTGCAGTTCTGATGATCCTGAAGACATTGGAAGAGAACTTGCAATGCTAGTGAAGAAGTTCCAAAAATTCACCAAGAAGAAAGGCTTCAGAAAATCTTCACGATCAAGCTCAAGGAATGATGAAGCTTCTGCTCATGACTACAAGAAGAAAACATGTCACAAGTGCAAGAAAACTGGACACTTCATCTCTGAGTGTCCACAGTGGGACAATGAGAACAGAAGGAAGAAGAAGAGCAAGGAATATGATTCTGACGACAAGAAGAAGAAGAAATACTCAAAGTCTTCTTCCAAGTCTTCATCAAAGTCTTCATCACACAAGAAGAGCTCATCTGGCAAGGCACGTGCGTTTGTTGGAAAGGAGATGGATTCAGAGGAGGAGTCCGCATCTGAGGAGGCAGAGGTGGAGTCTGAGGAGGAGTCTGATTCTGGCATTGCGAGTCTGGCTACAGCATACGTCGCCAAGTCCATCTTCAACACTGAAGACAATGACTGCATCACCGACACCAACGCAAATGACAAGAACGACTCCACTCCTACCTACTGCTTCATGGCACGCGGTGCCAAGGTAAACACACGCACTACTCACTATGAAACATCTAGTGACGATGACTCTGAATGTGATTCAAAACCTAGCTACAAAACACTTGCTAAAATTGCAACTGAACAACAGAAAGCTATGGAACATATTCAAAAACTGTTAGACAGAAGCGATGATCTGTTGGGTGCTGAAATGACTCGATCTGAATCCTTAATTGAAGACATAAAAAACCTTCACGTTAAGTATCAGGAACTTGAAGATCGTCATGATACTCTCTCAAACAACTCATGAAAAGCTTTCCTATGATTATCTTCAAAGGAAGCAAGATCTTGAGAAATTGAGGCGGGCTCATGAAGATCTTCAAAAGGAAAACGAGTCACTTCGCTCCGAACAGATCAGTCCCGCTCAGGAAGGATTTGAACCACCATGTCTTAAATGCATTGAGCGTGATAATGCTAATTCTGTTGCTGAATGTTCCACTTCTACTGCTGTTGCAATATCTTCAACTGTTGACGTGGTAACTAACCCCTCTGCTGAGGATACCACTGCTATTGCTGATGAGAATGCTATGTTGAAGACATTGCTTGAAACAGGGATGTACAAAAGTCTTAAAGGACATCAGACACTATGTGATGTCCTCAAGAAGCAGATCCTGAATCGAAACCCTAGGAAAGAGGGTGTTGGATTTGTGAGGAAAATCAATGCAGATGGCTCTTACTGGAAACCTGAGCAGTACCCCAAAACCACATGGGTTGCTGCAAAGCAACTTTCAGCAGATCCATCCAACTTATCTGGCTTCACTTGTGCTAACCCCATTATCATTGATGAATCCTTTGATGCAAACTATAAACTGTTTAAGAATCAGAATGGTGAAGTGTTTGCCAGGTACATTGGTACTAACTGCAGGAATGGACCGCCTATGAAGAAGATTTGGGTTTCCAAAAAGTGTCTGGAAAATCTTCCTGTGAATGTCTTCATGACACCTCACTTGAAGAAGACAAATCTCAGACCAAAGGCTTCATACGGTCCAATGGCTTCATACAAACAGAGGACTCACCTGAGTCACACTAACAAAAATGTTTTGCAGGGAAACCATACTCAGGCACATGAGTATGAGAGCAGTTCATCGAACCGTGTTCATGTGACCAAAAATTATTCTGCTTATTCCTATGAGTATTATTGTCCACCTGCTAGACTGTTTGCTAAGGCTTCAAAGCCAAAATTCTCAGATGTTGCACTTAGACTTATTGCTTCTAAGCCACCCTTGAAGGTGTGGGTGGTTAAGAAAGCTTAACTCTCTTTTGCAGGGAAAGGTCTCCAGCAGAAAAACAAAATCTTCTGATGCTATTGCTGGGGACCTTAAAAATCTTGTAGGGCGCAAGATAAAATGCCCGAATGGGATCAATATGTACTTCGTTCCTGAATCGCATGCTACTCTCCCTATTAGTCCTAATCTGGATTTAAGTTTTCATAACCCACTGGTTCGTCAAATGTTTATGCTTCACAATTCTCTTCATGAAGCCTATCCCCCTAACTGTACTGTAGGGTACGACACCAGCGACTTCAAAATCTTCAGAATGGATTATTGACAGTGGGTGTACAAATCACATGACTGGCAGAAGAAGCCTTCTTATGGACTCAACATTACGTCCATCCGACAAGAGCCACATCACATTTGCTGACACTGGTAAAAGTAAGGTATTGGGTCTAGGTAGAGTTGCAATCTCAAAGGATCAACACATGGATAAAGTCATGCTTGTTGAATCCCTTGGCTTCAACTTAATGTCTGTCTCAATGCTTTGCGATCTGAATATGATTGTAATGTTTGGAAAATATCGCTGCCTGGTGCTAATGGAATCTGACAAATCTCTAGTGTTTGAAGGGTATCGGAAAGGTGATTTGTACGTGGTAGATTTCTCAGCAGGACCACAACTTGCGGTATGCCTTCTTGCAAAAGCTTCAGAATGCTGGCTTTGGCATTGGAGGCTTGGGCATGATGGCATGAGGAACCTCCACACCCTTGCGAAGAAGAAGCATGTCATAGGCATCGAGGGCGTCAAGTTCAAGAAAGATCATTTATGCGGTGCCTGTGAAGCAGGGAAGATGACAAGGGAAAAACATCCTTCGAAGACAATCATGACTACTACACAACCCTTCAAACTGCTCCACATGGATCTTTTCGGTCCCACTCACTACTCAACTTTTACTACTACTGCTTGCCTCTATGGCTTCGTCATTGTTGATGATTACTCTAGATATACTTGGGTACACATAATCCTTTACAAGACTAAAGTGCAGGATGTCTTCAAACGCTTCGCCAATCGAGCTATGAACAATTTTGGCGCCAAGATAAAGCACATTAGAAGTGATAATGGCACTGAATTCAAGAACACTGGCCTTGATACATATCTTGATACCTTGGGCATCACACATGAATTCTCAGCTCCGTACACGCCACAGTAGAATGGCGTCGTCGAACGCAAGAACAGAACACTCATTGAAATGGCCAGAACAATGCTAGATGAATACAAGACTCCAAGAAAATTCTGGACTGAAGCCATTGATACTTCATGCCATACAATCAATCGTGTTTAATCTTCACAAGCTTCTGAACAAGACATCTTATGAACTCCTAACTGGTAAGAAGCCAAATGTCAGTTACTTCAGAGTATTTGGCGCAAAGTGCTGGATCAAGGACCCACATCACACATCAAAGTTTGCACCAAAAGCACATGAGGGCTTTATGCTTGGATATGGAAAGGATTCACACTCCTACAGAGTCTTCAATCTCTTCCATTACAAAGTGGTCGAAACAGTGGATGTGCGGTTTGATGAAACAAATGGTTCACAAAGAGAGAAACTGCCAAATGTGCTAGATGAAGTCCCAGCTAGTGAATCAATCAAGCTTATGGGAACTGGAGAGATTATGCCTTCTGAAGCTCATCCTGAAGAAG
Organism: Triticum urartu; assembly: GCF_003073215.2. Taxonomy (NCBI): domain Eukaryota; kingdom Viridiplantae; phylum Streptophyta; class Magnoliopsida; order Poales; family Poaceae; genus Triticum; species Triticum urartu. The sequence continues at coordinate 449,691,270 of NC_053024.1, read as the reverse complement.
AACTCATCATCTCAGCACCTGATCAACATGAAGACAATGCTCAGCATGAAGACATTCCTCCAAACAACAACGCAGATCAGCAAGAGCAAAGTCTTCGCCCTATACATCCTCGTGTTGCAAATGAAGTGCAGATTGACAGAATACTTGACAGCATCAATGCACCTGGTCCACTCACTCGTTCAAGGGCAACTCAGCTAGCAAACTTCTGTGGGCATTTCGCATTCGTCTCAATATCAGAACCCAAGAAAGTTGAAGAAGCCTTCGTGGAACCTGAATGGATTCAAGCTATGCAAGAAGAGCTTCAATAGTTTGAGTTGAATAATGTATGGGAACTGGTTAAGTGTCCCGATCCACGGAAGCACAACATAATAGGCACCAAATGGATATACCGCAACAAGCAAGATGAGCATGGTCAAGTTGTCAGAAACAAAGCTCGTCTCGTTGCTCAAGGATATACTCAAGTAGAGGGCATTGACTTCGATGAAACTTTTGCTCCTGTGGCTAGGCTTGAAGCCATACGCATACTGCTGGCCTATGCGAATCATCATAACATACTTCTATATCAAATGGATGTGAAAAGTGCCTTTCTCAATGGCAATATTGAAGAAGAAGTGTATGTTGCACAACCACCTGGTTTTGAAAATCCAAAACATCCTGATATGGTATACAAGCACAACAAGGCACTGTATGGCCTCAAACAAGCCCCTAGGGCCTGGTATGATACACTCAAGTACTTTTTGAAGAGCAAAGGCTTCATACCTGGTTCCCTGGATCCTACTCTTTTCATGAAGACATATGATGGTGAACTGTTTGTGTGCCAAATATATGTGGATGACATTATCTTCGGCTGCACCAATCGGAAGTACAGTGAAGAGTTTGGATATATGATGCAAGAGCAATATCAGATGTCCATGATGGGGGAGCTGAAGTTCTTTCTTGGTCTTCAAATCCGACAACAGCGCAATGGCATCTTCATATCTCAAGAGAAGTATCTCAAAGATTGCCTGAAGAAGTTCGGTATGCAAGACTGCAAAGGCTTCACAACACCAATGCCAGCCAAACATCATCTAGGTCCTGACGATAATGGTAAAGAGTTCGATCAAAAGGTATACCGCTCCATGATTGGGTCTTTGCTTTATTTATGTGCATCTAGGCCAGATATCATGCTTAGTGTTTGCATGTGTGCTCGATTTCAAGCGGCACAAAAAAAGTCGCATCACTTAGCTGTGAAGCGAATTCTTCGATATTTGGCTCACACCCCAACTCTAGGATTATGGTATCCAAAGGGCTTAGAGTTTGATTTGGTTGGATTTTCGGATGCTGATTATGCTGGTGACAAAGTTGATCGCAAGTCTACATCAGGCACATGTCACTTTCTGGGACGATCACTTGTATGTTGGTCTTCAAAGAAGCAGAACTGTGTATCTCTCTCCACTACTGAATCTGAATACATTGCTGCTGGATCTTGCTGCGCTCAGCTTCTGTGGATGAAGCAAACACTCACGGATTATGGCATTCATCTGAAGAAAGTGCCACTTTACTGCGACAACGAAAGCACCATCAAGATTGCCAACAACCCAGTTCATCACTCGAAGACAAAGCACATTGAAATTCGCCATCACTTTCTCAGAGATCATGTTGTGAAGGAACACATTGATATCATACACGTCAACACTGAAGAGCAATTGGCAGATATCTTCACCAAGCCCTTGGATGAGAAGAGGTTTTGCAAGTTACGGTGTGAGCTAAATATCTTGGAATCCTCAAATGTCCTGTGATCAGGCACACATCCTAACACTTATGCATATTGATGACTTAGATGTGCAACGCACAAAGTAAAGTATATCTTCAATCAATGAAGACATACATTCTAAGTGTGAATACATTAATGTGGAATTTGAGTTCGGAGCGCCACAATAATTGTGCGCCGTGTCTGGGTCTAATACTTCCTATACGGTGGGTAACGCCACCACCAAACGTTCCATTTTGAAGTGTTTAACTCATGGCGTTACCTTGCAATATCTTCACATTGGTTTGGCTTCGAACTTAACATGTCTTCATGATTATATTCACTATGATGATTATATATATATATATATGCTCTAAGTGTTCTGTCCTCTATAGCATTCACTTATAGCTATGTCTTCTTGGTTGAATCTTTTGAACTAAGTGAATGTGATCGGACCCTAACCTCTCTATGCTTTCTATCTCAAACTCTATCTCTCCAAGTCATATGCATTCTGTTGAAACTGTCGAATGTCTTCACTGTGTCCTTGTCAGCTGAAGACATAGAGACAACCATAAAAGTCCGTTTTTAATGCTCATTCCTCCACATAAGATCCGGAGAAGCAGGAACGACCGCCCGACAATTTAGGCGTGCGTGGGACGTGGAACAAACCCCAAACTTCCGCTAACTGGCCACGCGTGCCTCAAATGTGAACCGCCAGGGGCACCTGCGTAATAGCACAGTGCCGCCTCTGAGTCTATAAATTCACACTTACCGCAGTCATTATCTCCTTCTTCCATCCTCGCACGAACCCTAGTGCCACCGCTAGCAGTCGACGACGCCGGAGACGAAGCGCTTCGCTGCCGCAACCTCTCCAACGCCGTCCTCACGCCGACCGCGGACATCGTCCTCTCCGCCGTCGCCGTAGGTGTTTTCCGTCGCCAAGTTAGGGCACGGAGGACTGAACTGCTCGGCATCAACTTCCTTCCGTCTAGCAGTTCCAGTGTGGTAAATAAAACTTCTTTTTACAGCCTCTTTTGATCTCTTGGTTCTGTCACTTTCAACCATAAGAAGTTTCTCTTCACACCAGTTAGATCTCTCGCTGCATCTCATAACATGCCTAGTATATTCACTTGTGCTTCATAAAGTAGTTAGATTCCTCACTTGTACTGATCTATGGGTTCGTACAAATCTGGAACCAACTTCTTATCTATAAGTGAATGTCTTCGCACAATGAGGTCAATGTCTTCTAAACTGATTAATCTTCAAAACCTTCTGAGAATACATATGACCTCTTCCCCTTCCCTCGCACCTTAATGCTGTCACAGGTACATGTCCGTGGGAGAATCCTTCGGTTCTTATAGTCTGCATTCATTTGCAGAATTCCTAAAGCATCACATAAACTCTCCTGAAGCCAGTTCCTGTTTGTCTAGAAAAAGAAAGCCTTTGAAGCCTTTGAAAGTTTTGAAGCCTTTCAAGTTAAAGTTTATGGCTTCAGTTGCAGCAGCAAGAAAGGGGGGCAGATAGAGACGTGAGGGAACTTCCAAGGATCTGCCTGAAGACTTGGCAGAAATGTACAAAACAGATCCAGAAGAGAGCTATGGGCAGCGCAAAACCCGAATCCAATGGATTCGACGCTATTGGGCAGAACAATGGTTCAAATACCGCTTCGTCACCCAGGAGTATGCTGAAAAGAATGCAATCAAGAGTCCATGGGGGGATTTCTTATACAAGAACCTTGTACCCAGAACCAGAAATGAAGCCATTGCTCAAGGCTTCTACCCATGCATGGTCCGAGGACCACAGCCTGATGATGCACATCCATCGTCACTTCTCTGGTGTCGTGACGACAATCTCTTCAAACACAACTTTCAGTTTGCTCAACAGTCTGCGAAGCTAAACAAGAAGAAATTTGGGCTTGACTTCAATCCTGGTCCCTCCTCACCAAGGGCAGATGGCACACGCGACGCGGAACCCAATATCATCGGTCCGTTTGCCAATCTTGAGGGCCTGATCACCCACATCTTAGTCCAAGGGACTGCTGTGAATGACCCTCCAGCTGATTCTGGGTCTGATGAAGCTCCTGCTGTGCCGAAGCCAAAGCAGACAAAGAAACCAAAAGCTTCGAAGCCGGCCCCTGCCTCAAAAATCTCAAGGGCGAAGCCATTGAAAAGTGCACCTCCTGAAGTCAGTGTGCAGTCTGAAGATGTATCCCGCATCTCCAAGCCCCTGAAGGATAAGGAGCCCCAGCAACACACAGGCAAAGAGCTCACTGCTGCTGCCATTCTGCGCAGTGAAGCCATTGATCTATCAAGCGATGAAGATCTGGGCGATGACGCACTAGAACAGCTCATCAAAAGCAAGGAGGAAGCGGAAATCTTCAACAATCTACCTCTCTTTGATGTCGTCATCATCCACAGCTTCATCGATGAATGGTTTGACACACCAGATATAAGCTTCAATGATCTGCAGCTGCCTGTTGGACTCAGCGTCGCCTTCCAAGGCGCAATTGCTTCAGAACTGGCCATTGCTCAGCGCATTGTTGAGCTGAAGCAGAAAATTGATCACGAAAAAGCTCAATTCAAGAAGCACATGGCCAGTCTCAGCGTGCAGGAAGTGAGAAGCTTCAAAATCATGCTGCATGATCTCAAAGAAAACTTTCTGAAGAAGCATGCTGAAGCTCAAGGCTCGCGTGAAAGGATGAAGTCATTGGCTGACAAATGTGTTCAAGCCTACAACGAGGCTGAAAAGCGCAAGGCACTTGGGCGCCCAGGCATCGACCCCAAGATGGCCGCAAAGAAGAAGAAGCAGCCTGCTGTGAGTGAACCAGAGGCATCAAGACAAGCAGCCACTTCCATTGTCTTCCCAACCGCCACGACTGGCTCGAAGCCAAAGAGCCGGTCAACAGTTTCAGAGCTAAAGAAGACAAGAGCTGCAGAAGCTGAAGCCAGAAAAAGGAAGAGCACTGAAGCCTCTCCTTCTGCCCCCAGTAAAAAGAAGCGCAAGACTAAGAAATCTAGGGCTGCTCCCACAGAGCCCTTGATGGTTGAACCCCTTTCTGTCATTCACCCCAATGCAGAAAGAAGACTAACAGTTCATGAGCCTGCTCCCACAGAGGCACCTGACGCTGAAGATATTCCAGCAGCCGACCCACTAGCTGCTGAAGACATTGGTCATCAGGACAATGTGCAAGGTGATGCAGCCCTTCCTCAGCTTGAAACAAGCGAACCCATCAGCATTGGTCGTCCTCTGACGCTAATGACACAAGATGAGTCATGGGCGGATCGCCCTCAGGAGGAAGAAGACATTCAGGCCCAGCCCACTCCGACACCACAAGCGTCGTCTGTGTTCCGTAGGCTTCGCAAAGGTCCACGGCCTCAAGTCCAGTCTGCAGAAATTCCGGCAGCATCAGCCGAATACAATGAAGAAGCACCTCCAGAACTCACTCCCTCGCTCCATCAAAATGCAGTTCCCCAAGAGAACGTGCCTGAAGATGTTACTCAAACTACTAACACTGAAGCCAATGTGGAGCCCGCTCCACCAAATGCTTCAGCGGACAGCGAAGCCACTGAGCCAGACACTTCAGTTCCTGAGTCTGCTGCAGGTCCATAATTTGACTATCACATAGAGCACAAGCCTCATGTCCAGAAGCCAGTCCCAAGGCTTCCAAGGTTCCCAGGTCCTGCATCAGCACCTGGCTCCTTTGATGTAAACAGCTTCAAGGCAGACAACACATTTTTCGATAGCTCCAAGAACCCCTATTCAAGGGAAAGGATTGTATCAGACAGGTTCTGGAGCTATTCACAGCGCAGCTATTATTCTTGCATCTTATACAACCAAGGTCGCATCTTCCCACACAAGCGCCTTGAGGTTGAAGCTATTGCTGGTCTGCCATGTCTTGAGGAAGCTTTGGACTGCTTCAGGCAAGTGGGTCTGCTGCCGTTCGTGACTGATGAAGAGCACTGGAACGAAGAGCTTCTGCTTCAGTTTTATGCCACTCTCCACATCAAAGGCTACAACAGAGATCCTAAGACTTGGATCCTGGAGTGGATGACCGGAAATGTCCATCATGAAGCCAATATCATTGAGCTCACTGGCCTGCCCACTCCAGGCGAATTCTTCGAGGAAGGGTGTCAACTTCATTCTGAAGCTATTGAGAGCATATTTCAAAGACCTGAACCCAATATGAGTCAGATGCTCTCAATGATGAAGCCATTGCCTCAAGATGCACCCTATCAAACTGAGTTCTTCGTTGAAGACCTAGAGTACCTGCCTAGGACCATATATCATATTATCCGGCGGACTCTCTGGCCCATTAAGGGACACTCTCCACATGCCAAAATTGAGGGTGCAATGAAGACTCTCATATTCTATATCATGCATGGCAAATGCTTCAATGCACAGGATCTTTTCATACGACAACTTGCTGCGTCAGGCTCGGACTTATTTGGTCTAAAAATCTATGCCCCTTGGGTGATGAGGCTGATCAAACTGCACTCTACAATTTCGTATCAGCCCTCAGCCCGAAACCATCGCATCTTCCTGCCAGATGTGGATAACTCTGCTGAAGCAATATACCCTGAGGCTGCCAAGCAACCAATAAGTCTTCAGAATGCTGAACACCAGTGCTTCACGCAGAATGTTGAAGGTGTTGAAGCCATGTCCAGGGTCTATCCTATGGCTGGCACTACACGTGCACCAGCATCAACTGAAGCCACAGATAGCACAAACGCTCCAAGACCCAAGAAGCGTGCTCGTGTCCTCACTGACCGAGAGCTTCTTGTGGCCCTTCACCAAAAGCAAGATAGGCATCACGACTGGCTGAAACGTCAGATGAAGAGCCTCTTGGTGGATGTCAATCGTCTTCGAAACCTGGCCACCAAGAATGCCTTCGTTACGCATGAGACTTGTCGTCGTACGTGGAAAGGGCTCTCAATGATCTGCACTGAAGCTGAACTTGAAGAGGATGGCTTCACAGAGCGCTTCAAATTTGACACCACACCTCCTAGGAGGGCCGTGATGCGCAACACACCGTCACTTGAAGACTCTGAGTATTCCTCCTCTGCTGCCACCGTCACTGCGAGGATCATTGATGAAGATGATGATGCTACTTCACCACCACCCGCTTCAGCACCTCAAAGCTCAGCACCGCCAAACAACTCCACCGACCTTGCTGTGCCTGGGAACGCGTAGAAAACTCTATGTCTTCAAACCTTTTTGGTCATTCCTGACAAAAGGGGGAGAAGCATATGATGTTTATAGTCTTCAAGCGGGTCAATATGGGCGGGTGCCTTGTTTTGTTATACTTGCTTCGTGTTTGCAACTCTTGTTTTGCTTCATTTGGTTCTTTTGAGTTGTAAACATTAAAACTCGATGGTCGTCTGCTACTTGTTTTACCACTCCTTTTGCGAAGATAAATTCCGCATGTGCGACGATAAATTCCGCACTCATCTCATTCTGCAGACGTCCATTTTCCATTATGCATGTTATTATCTTCATAAACTTTCACATGCATAGTAGATTGTCATCATAAGCTGAAGCTGATCTCCACAAGTACAACCTGCCATGTGCATTTGCATTCCAAAAGCAAATTAACTTATATGCACATCTTCAGGGGGAGCACTTGCAACTTATGATGACAATTCCTTTACAGACTTCACACTTTATATTCCCCGTTGAAAACTTCAACTAGTTTGTCATCAATCACCAAAAAGGGGGAGATTGTTAGTGCATCTAGTGCCACCCCTAGTTGGTTTTGGAGTATTGACGACAAACCTAGTTGAGGGACTAATGTGTTTGTGAGAATTACAGGAAAACACAGGTAGAAGTCCCTCATTGATTCAGTTTACTACCAGAGATGACCCCTAAAAATGAATGAAGACATTGAAGTCAAAGGTGGTATATGAAGATATTCACATTGAAGACTATGACAACAGAAGACACGTTATGAAGCCTATGGAACTCGAAGACTTAGATCTTTCGTAGTTCTTTTTATTTTTGTTGAGTCATAGGAACCACCGTAATGTTAAGTGGGGTCCAGGAGAACAAGTCAGAATGACTTAAGTGATGCCTAAATCAAAAACCTATGTCTTCAAGTGAAGACAATGAGAGCAAATCTTGTCCAGAGCCGGACAAGTCAGCTTTGCTTGTAGCCCAAGTAAAGTTGCCATGAGAGTTCAAAATCTGACCGTTGAGACACGTGTCAGTTCCTTAGTGACCCAGGGTCATTTCGGACAAATCAGGTCGGGTTGCCAAGTGGCTATAAATAGCCCACCCCCACAACCATAAACAGTCGGCTGCTCAGATTTCAGTGCACGGCTTTTGTCGTTTGAGAGCAACCCACCTCGAAGCCCTTGAGAGAAAATTCCTAGTGAGGAGAAAAGCCCTAACCACCCATAGCCAGAGTAAATTGGGCATCACTTAAGTCTTCTTGTCTGTGTGATCTGAAGACTTATTACACTTGAGGACTGTGAATCCTCCAGACGGTTAGGCGTCGCGTTCAGAGCATCCAAGAGACATTGTGGATTGCCAGTGAACGAAGTCTGTGAAGGTTTGGGAGTCTACCTTGAAGACTTACCAGAGTGATTGGGCGAGGACTAAGTGACCTTAGCTCAAGGAGATTACGGTGAGGACTTGGTGTCCTGAACTGTGTGTTCAGGACTGGGTGTCCGGGACTGTGTGTCCTAAGGTTTAAATACCTAGCCGCTCCAACCAGACGTACAATTGTCACAGCAACTGGAACTGGTCCAACATATCATTGTCTTCAACGAGTCACTGGTTTCATCTTCACTTCCTTCTCTTGCTGTTACTCATTGTGAAGTCATTGCGTGCTTGCTTTATCATTTGTCTTCACAACGTGAATGCATGATCTGTTTGGCTTCATAACTTCTTCCTACTTGATCCTTATTACACTGAAGCTGTTTGTCACTGTGCTTTCACTCTATTGAATACATGACCATGGCTGGCCTAGTGTAATCTAACTTCCGCTGCATAGTAATAGGCATAATCTTCACTGTTTGTCTTCATAACTCCCAAGTTTTGAAGACTTTCATAAAAATCGCCTATTCACCCCCCTCTAGTCGATATAACGCACTTTCATACAGCCACTTGGCCCAGCGGTAGTACCACTGGGGCTGCGCACGAAGAGTGGAGAGAAGGGGAAAGAGAGAGAGAGAGAGCCCCCGAGTGGCACTAGTAGCGGTGGTAGGGCGGTACTACTACACTACCGCGCCTTCTGCCACTCCTACTGCCGCCCAACCCGACACGAGAAGCGACTGTCTTGAATCGAGGCGGCACTAGAGCGAAACATGAGTCGTACTATTGCTGATGGCCATGAGTGGTACTATCGCTGTGAAACATCGGTACTATCGCTTGATGCTGTCAGCGGTACTGCCGCTCTGGCCCAACGGTACTATCGTTGGCTTCTCCCATGTGCCACTTCCGCGATAACGATATACTCCAAGGAAAAGGGAAGGAGCTCGGGGTGCGAGAAAGATGTGTACATGTTGATTACACCCTAGCCTTTCTGATACGGACCCCCTCCTGATAGTACAGTGTCTCCTATGACTCAAGTCCACCAAAACCGAAATGAAAGAGACTACACTGTCTTCGCCTTGAGCTCCGAGGGGAAAGAATAGTCTCGTGCCAATGAATGAATATCTGAAATGTTCAATGCACACGATTAGTCCGCAAAAGAATTGTCATCAATCACCAAAACCACTTAAAGGGAGACATGCCCTAACAGAGTCTCTCGGACCATCAATGTACGGTCTCGTGAACTGCCTAAAAACAGTCCCTGAAGCCGAAGACGAAGGCACGACCTCTCTACTTGGTTGCGAGCATGCACCATTCACGATCCAGCGACGCTTCGCCGTCCAGAGCTAATCGTCCCTAGAGAATTATAGGGAGGAGATTAGAACCACACTAGGCTTCTAATTATAAGGATTACAGGAACTAGACCTAGCCCTAATTAGTCAACCAAGACCAACTAGAACTAATTAGTCAACTAGGACCAACTAGAACTAGAACTAGAAGAACTAGAGGAGGCTCCAAAATTTGTGTGTCTAATAGAGCAAAATAACCTACTATATATAGGTGGAGGGGCGAGAGAGGGTAGCCACCAAGGAGGCACTGTCCCTCCTTGTTGTGCCGGCCAAGGGAAGGGAGGTGGAGTCCTCCCCCTCTCCAATTCGGCTTCCTTCCATGACTATGGGGGCGCCTTCCCCACTTGGGCCTTGTTGGCCCAAGTTGTTGGTACGTCTCAAACATATCTACTTTTCTAAAAACTTTTGCTCTTATTTTGGACTCTAATTTACATGATTTGAATGAAACTAACCCGGACTGGCGCTATTTTCAGTAGAACTACCATGGTGTTATTTTTGTGCATGAATAAAAGTTCTTAGATTTAGATGAAAATTGACGGAGAATTTTTCTGGAATATATAAGAATTATTGACGAAAAGACCTGTTGGAGGGGGGTTGTAGGAAATATCCCCTAGAGGCGATTATATTGTATTAATATATTTCCATATTCATAATTAAGTGTTTATATTTCATGCTATAACTTCTACGACCCTGGAATATGCGATTCGGTGGAAAACTCATATGCAGGTGTGAAATGATAAATGGATAAAACAAAAGGTTCCTAGTCTCGCCTCTAAGACTAGCTCAAGTGTTGTTGGTGATCATGTTTTCCAGATCTTAGGATATCGTTAAGTATAATGATGGTCCTAAAACAACATCTATATTATGACATTGGAAGAACGATCTTATTGAATCGACCCAAACTTGTTTGTTATGAATTGAGATAATATTGTCTATAATCAATTGTAATAACATAGAGTGTTAACATGTGTTTTTTCTCCTTAGACCATGAGAGTATCATAATCACTTATAATTGCATGATGGACTTTGGGGTTTCTCAAACATCACCTGTAACACGATGATCATAAGGCAACTTATAAGCTCATCGAAAAGTTTGACAAGGAACTAGATAGCTCGAGAATGGGATTTGCTCCTCCGGTGATGAAGAGATATTCTTAGGGCCCTCTCGGTGTGATAGTATCCATCATCGTCTAGCCCGACACATGTGACTATGTCACCAGGATGCCAGAACATGACAACGAGAGAGAAGAACAAAACCGGTAACGATGATTTCGGTATAGTGAGCATGTGATGACTCAAGAGGATACTGATGCATCTCGAGTTTTGCAAAGTATAGCGAAGCAAAGGGAACATCACATGATGACCAAAGGTTCACTTGAATATCGTTCGTGTGCTCATAGGACCGATATGACGTCCACGGTTCCGTTGTTGGTCATTGAACGAAGGAGTTTCGTTCATGTCTATGGGTTTTTTTTACAGAAAGACTGTAAGGGAACCCCCTACAGTATAATTGGTGCAACAACCCCAAATTGCAAGTACCATGCCTTGAACCTGGGTGGGTGGGAAGGCATCAGCCCCTTCCAACCACTAGGCTATGCCTTAGTCTGCTTCATCTCTATGGGTTACCGAACCTACGAGGTCACATGCTTAAGGCAATCACAATCAACTGCTGAGTACTAGTAGGACGGGAGTGATGAGAATATATTTGTGTAATTTTTTCATTAATATTCAGAATAGTTTTGAGAGGATCCGAAAGCGTTTCGGGGTCACCGGAAGGGTTTAGTAGAGTTTCGGGTAATACCGGGTGTTACCAATAAATATAGGTAGGTGGAAAATGTTTCCTGAGATGTTAAACTATATATAAAATGGTCAAAAATTACTTTAAATAATTTTATATTTAATTTAATACCAGCATGCCTTAAAAGGCCAAGAGGTGGATATCAACTTGGGCCACAAGGGCCCAAGAGGGGAGGCCCCCCTTCCTCCAAGGAAGGAGGCCGAATTGGAGGAGGGGGAGGATTCCTCCTCCCCGCCTTAGGCTGTTGCCCCAAGGGGGACTCATCCCCCCTTGGTGGAAGCTCCTCCTCTCCCCTCTAACCTATATATACTAGAGGATTTTGTCCTTTGAGATATACAGGTTTTGGACCCTTCTCTAGTTCTTCTAGTTATAGTTCTAGTTGGTCCTAGTTGACTAATTAGAGTTAGGATAATCCTCTTGTCCTCATAATTAGAAGCCCTTTGTGGTTCTAATCTCCTCACTCTAATTCTTTGGCGATGATTAGCTCTGGCGGCGAAGTGCTGCCGGATCGTGAAGGCTGCACACTTTCAACCAAGTAGAGAGGCCGTGCTTTCGGTCTTCGGTTCGAGGGACTGTTCATGGGCAGTTTGCAGGATCGTTCATTGACGATTCGAGGGACTCGAAGTACGATCTACATCGACATGTTATTTTTCCACTGCAACTCGGTGATGGTAACGATCATGACCCCAACCCGTTATGCATCTTCATATTATGTTTTTTGTTTTCTACTATGTTTCCCAATAGTGGCATCATGAACAGTTGTATGAGTAGGTGTAGGTTGCGATCTAGATCACATGTGATTTTGAGGGTTGATATTCTTGCTATGCTTCCGCTGAGTGTTGCTTTTGTTCAATTCATTGACGACATGGTGTCACTTTTCACAAGGTTCTGACAATCGATCAGCTCTGGCTGTCGATGATCTGCTAATAGTTCCTTGGGTTTCACCATAGTTTGGAATAGTGAACCATCGTGTACACAAGGGAGTGCCGAATATGGATGATCTACTAGGGGGTCACGCGTATTTGACGAAGTTTAGTGTGGGGGACTAGACTTTTAATTAACTCTCTTCTTTCACACACCCCGAAACTTAATCTAGCATCAAGAATCATCACCTAAATTGTGGACATAGGTAGCTAGTATTATTTGTTAAAACTGGTTAACTGCATAACTAATTTTTTCTAAAACCGATTAGAGGATGTCTAACTTGGTTTTGCAGGGTATGCATATGATGTGGTATAGCCTTCATCATGATAATGAGTTTATGTATGAGATGGTTATATGTTGTAATGTTAAGTGGCCTGCGTGTCACGACATGATGGCTAGAGCCACAAGATTGCTACTTTAATGTAAATGTCCTAGAGATAGCCTACAGGTTACAGGTGACGATGGCAAACGTACACGATGGACCTCGGCGTGGAGAAGGTGTACTAGGTGCGGGACGGGGAGCTATCATTTCATGCCACGGAGGAATTTCTAAAATTTGGTGCCACGCAACATTTTCTAAAATGGTCGTCAGACAACGTTTTCTGAAATTGCGGCCAAAGTAGCATTTTTTAAACGGTTACCATAGCAACAAAATATTGGCGATCATGATGCTTCAACTGGATATTGAAGATGGTCACGAAGATTCTCGGCACCCGGGGCTATACCATATCATGCTTTATATGAATTGCCTAAGATGTTTACCCTTTGTTATTTGCACCCTTTGATTGTGCAGTATTCATTTATTAGGGTGATCTCTCATAGTAAATATCAAGTTAAAAAGGTGCTCTTCCCAGTGTTGCAACCGTCTATTGCATATAGCGTTCTGGGGTGTGTCATGTCCACATGAGTACAAACGAGATGTGAGGTGTAAGATGGAACTGGTCAGACCATGTTAGCAGATAGCACTCGGTTGTCTTGAAGTTATGGCAGAAACATTTCTGAGCTCGGAGCACGAAGCATAGAAAGAGGAACAAGAGTCATATGGAGATATGATCGGCAAAAGATTAGCTACCGGTTGAACTTCACATCATTAGTGATGTCCACATCAATGGCTATGAATAAATCAGGGTCTTGAATCACTTAATATCAATTATGAGAGATATTTATTTGAGTGGGAGCACAATTTGCATTAATTAAGTTTAATCACTAGTGCAAAATTAATTATGAATAAATGCCTATGTGTAGTTTGCATTATAGTTATAGAATTATGGCTCACAGTTCCACATTTGCCATTGAAATTGATTGACTGTTATTTATCTGGTTGAATCTTTATGATTGAGATGATTATCCTCTAAGAGTGCCAAGAAGAATTTTGTCCTACTGCATGCTAGCAATGGTCTCCTGCTAATGCTATGGACGATGAGTCTTATGTCTTTCAGTCCAAAAGGCTAAGGATTATATTATGGGGCTTGCTTCCCATAAACGTGAACTTCAAAATGTTTGGGATAGTTATGTGATATTCTTGGAACTGAATTTTTTTCAGAAACAAATAAGAGTTAAAAGATATATGATATCTAAAGAAGTGTTTTGTTTGCAAGCTCTAGTGAAGCATTCAACTATGTTTGAGACTAAAATGTGTAAAGATTCGGAAGAAAAGCAGTCATGAGTTGATGGTGAGAACTTAAGGAGAAAGAACAAAACCGAAGGATGTAATGAGACTTACATGCCTAGGGAGGTTCAGGTCTCACGCCACTCTTAAAAAGTTAGATGACTCTTCTGTTGAGTGGGAGAAATATTGAAAGTAAAACTACAAAAGAATAGAAGCGGAAAGAAAAGAAGACTGGAATGTCTAGCTCAAGTATGAATGTCATACAAGTTATAAGATGTAAAGAAAGTCGGTCAAGTGAAGTCTGATTCAAAATTTTGATTAAATTGTTGAACACTAGATTCTTTGGGAATTGTGGTTAAAAGTTGATCACAAGGATACTGACTCGGTTGCATATAGTTGCGAATTGATGCAAGAATTACTATGACCTAATGACCGACAAATTAATGAGGTTAAAATATGTGTTGAAAATCTTGTAAAAGTTATGATACTTTTTCATCAACATATTACCTCTGAATTTATTTTCATAATTCATTTTAGAGTTTTGTACACTCTAACCCATTGCATAGAAATTGCAAGGAGGTTGTTCATAAGAGAGCAATAGTTGCTCAATGTAATGAACAAAAGCGTCATACTCCTATTATGAATAGGATGTAAGTTATGAATATTGATGATAGAATTGAACATCCATACCACTGACACTAAATGTCGCAAGACTAATAGAATACCACATATGTGTGGCACTACATTTAGTCACATTGGAGAAACCAGCATGGAGAAATTCCATAGTGATAGATTTTGAAGTCATCTGATTATGAATCATCACACACTTGCAAATTTTGTCCAAATAGTGAAGTAAACTAAAATATCGTTCACAGATCATAAAGAAAGAGCAATAAAATAATTGGAACATGCATATTGATGTGTGTAGTACAATAAGTGTTGTTGCAAGCAATGGGTGTATCTATCTTGAAGATTGACTCAGTAGATATTTATATTTACTCACACATAAATATGGATCTTTTGAAATGTTTCGAATGGTTTTTCCACAATGAAGTAGGACTTATTATAACAAAAATTATGGTTCTACAATTAGAATGCAGAAAGATTTTGAGTTACAAATTTAGCGAATGTCTGATGAGCTGTGAAAGAATTTTGTAGCTTGCACTTCCCAAAACATTACTAAGAGTAGAATGTTTTGAGTAGATGTAATCAAGCTATGTATGACATGGTGAGATCAAAGATGATATTGATTATTTCACCAATTTTTTAATGAGATGCATTAGAGACTATGGCTTTTACACTGAAAAGAGTGTCATCAAATTTGTTGAAATAAGTGCTACTTTGTAGGTTATCCCAAATGGTTGGGTATTCCTCTATCACTATGCCGAGGCAAAGTGTTTTGTCATAGAGTGCGGAAATTTTGAAGAAAATGTTTCCTGCAAAAGAGTGAGTGGGAGGACAGTGCAACTCCACAACATTACATAATAATTGTGATCAGGTGAAAGAAAAGAAACACTAGAAGCGGTTCTAATATTTCTTGTTGCGACTGATACAGAAGGCTCTACATAAGATATAGAGACTTTGGTCGAACATGCAGCTGAACTATGTAGGTTGGAAAATTCGTGCAGATCTTCAAGATGTGCAGATGAAATATTGTTAATCAAACAATGAACCTATAATACACAGAGAAGCGTTGATGGGCCTGTTACTTGTGAGTTGTGTTGGGATTTCCTTGAAGAGGAGAGGATGATGTAGTACATTAGAGGTAAGTATTTTCCTCAGTTACAAACCAAGGTTATCAATCTAGTAGGAGAACCATGCAATACCTCGTTAGCAGTACCTGCACACAAAATAAGAAATCCTTGCACCCAACGCAAACAAGGGGTTGTTATTCCCTCGACAGTTATTTGCAAAGATTTAATAGTGATAGATAGACAACACAAAAATACAAAATAAAATAAAGTAAATAAAATTGCAGCAAGGTATTTTTAGGACTTTAATATAGGATAAAAGTAGACCCAGGGCCATAGTTTTCACTAGAGGCTTCTCTCTTGAAAATAGCATACGGTGGGTAAACAAATTATTGTTGGGCAAGTGATAGAAAAGCAAATAATCATGACGATATCCAAGGCAATGATCATGTATATAGGCATCACGTCCGAGACAAGTAGACCGACTCCTGCCTGCATCTACTACTACTACTCCACACATCAACCGCTATCCAGCATGCATCTAGAGTATTAAGTTCATAAAGAATGGAGTAAAGCCTTAAGTAGGATGACATGATGTAGACAAAGTAAACTCATGCATGAATAAACCCCATCTTTTTATCCTTAATGGCAATGATACAAATACGTGTCATGTCCCTTTCTATCACTATGATTGAGCACCGCAAGATCGAATCCATCACAAATCACCTCTCCCATTGCAAGAAAAATCAATCTAGTTGGCCAAACCAAATCAATAGATCAGAGAGAAATACAAAGCTATAATAATCATGCATAAAAGTGTTCAGAAAAGACTCAAATAATATTCATGGATAATCTTATCATAAACTCAAAATTCATCGGATCCCAACAAACACACCACAAAAAGTGATTACATCAAATAGAACTCCAAGAACATCGAGGAGAACATTGTATTGAAGATCAAAGAGAGAGAAGAAGCCATCTAGATACTAGCTATGAACCCGTAGGTCTGTGGTAAACTACTCACACATCATCGAAAGGGAAGCAAGGTTGATGTAGAGCCCCTCCGTTATCGATTCCCCTTTCGGCAGATTACTAGAGAAGGCTTCCAGATGGGATCTCACGAGAACAGGAACTTGCGGCGGAAAAAGTATTTCGGGTGGCTCTCTGATGTCAGGGGAATATTTCAGTATTTATACAGGTGGAGTTAGGTCAAGAGGTGCCACGAGGGTCCCACAAGCCTGGGGGGCCCCCTAGGGTGTGCCTCCCAAGCTCGTCGCTCGTCCGTGGCTCGTCTGGTCTTCTCTCAAACCTTCTACGGTCTCTTTAGGTCTTGAAAAAAATAATCCAAAGTTTTTTCTCCATCTGGACTCTGTTTGATATTGATTTCCTTAAAAGACAAAAACAAGCAAAAAAATCAACTGACACTAGGCACTAAGTTAATAGGTTCGTTCCGTAAAATGATATATAATTGCATAAAGTTGCATATAAAACATCCAAGATTGATACTACAATAGCAATGAACAATAAAAAATATAGATACATTGAAGACAAATCATGGCCCTAAATCCAGAATTGGCTATACGCCAAAATAATCCAAGATAGTATCCATACACATAAATCAAATTTAGAACTTGATAGACCCTCTGAAAGACTTAAAGTTTAAAGTGTAGTTATGGACCTATCGATTGATAAAGATAAAAATGTTTTACAATGCTTGACTTGCTGCAAATAGTTTATGACAAGATCAAGGAGTTGATTATGATGAGATTGTCTCATCATAATAATACTTAAAGTCAATTCAGATTAAACTAGCAATTACTAAATATTTCAGTTATGTGATATAAAAGATGGATATCAAAATGATTCCCATGAGATGGAAATACACTGGTACACGTCGGTGCTATACAAATGGTTTTTAACCCCTTTCCACGACGACATTTGGGACCATCGCCAAGTGAGTGTGGGTGATAGGGGGGTCCTTCCCACACGGCCCAGAAACCGTCGGGGATAGGGGACCTTGGTGCATACAGTTGTCCGTATATAACCATTTCCGATATATCGAATATCCCAAACGCTTCATCCTTGCTACTCGTTTGTGCTCGCATTGCCACCGCAGTCGGAGTTTTGTGGTTTTACCTAAAACCAGGCAGATTCCAGGCACGGGTGTTTTCAAGGCATGTACCAAAATGGCTCTATGATGCCAGGCACATCACAAATAGTTCATGATTATAAACCGTGTACGATAGGTAGACAATCACACACATTTAGTTTTCCCACACCATATGTGATAGTGTCTGACATCACACACGCTTTGCAAACGACAATTGTGTGCATTGTTACACACATTTCCTCTCTGTGAACCATGTCGGATTATGATGTATATCGCACACATTGTGCTTTATTAACCGTGTGCGCCGTAATGACCTGCACACCGTAGTTTCGCCCTAATTTAATTGCTGCTATTTAAAATTGTACTAATTTAAACTTGAAAGTAGGATATAGCTTTATTCATATCCATGAGGTTCAAACAACCAATGCATTATTCGATTCACAGGTACATATGTTTAAGAATTACATAAGCACTAAATAAATAATGATGAACCAGGGTTCTATACTTGTACTATTACAAATGGTAAAGAAAGAGGCAACATACATTCTGGTTGCTGAACAAGGTGAAGCAAAATGGCCCTATTGTGCTCTCCTGGATGCAGAAGGCATGCACGACTCTATTCCAACCCCTTGTGATGGCCGGCCGGCAATCATGTAGTTTGAGAGGTAATCTTGAGTAAACTGCTTCAGGATCCACTACAAAGGAAAAAAGATTCAGACATTGTCATCTAACACAACTCATTACGGGCAGTAAAAAGAAGGCTATAGGGTTCTAACTTACCATCCCGCAGTTCACTGTTGTCTTGCATAAAGTGTAAACAAATAGTTCGATTGACATCTTTTGACCCATTTTAATAACAATCTTTATCCGTTTCCTCACTTGATGTTGGTTCATGAATATCTCATTGCCCCATACACAGAAAGGGTCGATGTGTGGATCTTTGGCAATGAGATATGTACCTAAAAGCACTAAGTTCATATTAGAAGCTAAACAACAATTGAAAAATGATGTAGTACAACACTCCCTCCATCCCATTATATAAGATTTTATTACATGTATATCTAGACATCATCAGAACATTAAGGTAACACTCTTCCTTGTTGCTATGTAGCCTGGGATTGCATATTTAGTCATTCAATACAATGCATGTTGCTATGTAGCCTCAGATATATTAAATATGGCCCTAGTTAACCTACTGATAAATGGGTTACAGATATATTCAGTGAAATGTCCGATTCGATGATTAATCCCTTATCATCCCCAGGCTATATGGTACCGGCTACCGAGATCCTGAACAGTGAGTACATATAAGCAATGCGATGAAACTAACCTCGATGGAAAACAACATTGTTCTCAATATTATCCTGTATGAGTACATATAAAGGCATGCTAAGCACAACAAGCTAAACATCAACCAAATATATCCATGGTAGACACATAATCTACAAATGATTGCTTCAGTGTGTAGGCTTAAGCACCCTAGTTAAACAAAACAAGAAGTGGAAATGTGTGTTAACTACATCAAACATAACATTTAAAAACAAGCAAATAGTCATTCAAACTGGTATTGTGCAGGTCTAAAGTACACTAGTTATAGTTAAAAAATGAAAAGGCATGTTAACTGCAATATCCTTAACAGCAACCAAATATCATAATTCATAGTGGTATTGTTGAAACTATTATTGATGAAATTGAGCTGCATGGCAAATAGTTGCACATATAGAGCATCACATTGTGAAGAACTAAAATAAACAAGGCATAAGGCCATCTCTAGCCGATCCTTTAAAAGATAAAGGAATAAAACCCTTAGTGGATATATATAGTCCAACAATTTTTGGCCGTTTCTAGTCGATCCCCTAAACTTAATGTTGTAAACTTCAATTTGATCAAGTTCAAAGCAGGTTCAACCGAAAGTAGCATGCATTAAAACATAAATATAGATAGTTTTGCATAACCGAACATAAAACATAAATTTAAGCTAAGCTAAAATACTTTTAGTCGAAGTAGAGGTCGAGCCAATCCTTCCTCATCGGGTATGGTGTGCCGCGATCCGGGTCTAGGCTGGTGCTGTCGTCGAGGTCATTGGGGAAGACACTCCTCCACTCGTCGACGTCGATCTCCTCGTCCTTGCCGCCCACCTAGATGCCCTCCGCGCCGCCCTCCTCGCCGCCGTCGACCTCGTCATCGAAGAAGAGCGCGATAATCTCGCCACCCTCCATGCCGACAAAGATTGCTCGCTCCGCCTGCATGAGCTCCGGGTGCTGCCGGTGAAGCTCTTGCATGTAGGCCTCGTTGGCGACCTTGGCCTCGAGGCCCTCCCATGCCTTGCGGTCCTCCCGCGCCATTGCCGAGCTCACCACCCCTGGCTCTGGTGGAACGAGGTCGACCGGATGTGTGCCAAAGGGGAAATTGAGCCTAGCCTCCGCGCGGTGGTAGCGGACCTGCCAACGGTCGTACTCCATGGCCGCATGGTCGGCCATGTGGAAGCTACCGAGCCATCGGCGGGTGTGCGTCTCCCAATCTGTAATCTCGGTGACCCACGTCCCCCACCGCCCTGCTAGACCCCAAGGTAGGACCTCGTCGGTTGTCGGGTCTGAGGGAGGACGGGGAAGTCCTCGAACCGGCATAGGGGCGCGGCGGCCGGCAAATCGGGGGACCGGCGACGGCTGATCAATAAAGAGCCCATGGAGGACGACGGGGACACCTCGGCGGCCACCTCACCGGCGTCGGGCTAAGAGGCCGCGATAAACCTCTTTTTGGCCATTGGCTCCTCGAGCTCCCCGGCACACAGGCAGAGGTTGAGGATGGAGGCGGCGGTGATGGCGGCGACCTACCAATGGTTTCGAGTGTGGTGTGCGTCTGTGTGAGTGGAGGTTTGGGGAGTGTGTGGTGTGTGTGGAGGGGGCAAGGTGGTGTTTGAGGAAACACTGCGACAACTGAAAAATTTTCTAGGCGGGAGTAACAAGGCGGTGGTACTGAAAATTTCGATCAAGGGCGAGCGGATATTTTTGAGATTGTGAGGGATGCAGAGGCGGGAGTAAAATGTTGGGGCTACTGAAAATTTGAGTCAAGGGACTGAAGCAGAGCGGGAGTAACAAACATCGCACACGGTCCACACATACTAATAGTGTTCTATCAAACATTAAAACCTTCCAGGCGATAGATATTTTCGAGATTATGAGGCTGTAGATATTTTCGAGACCGGGAGGCAAGCCTCGTGGATCCCAATCTACTGTACTGATGTGAGGGACTCCAGGGCACGGGCGTGGCACATGGGTAGTCTGACAGAACCGTGTCTGTTGTGTACCCAACCGCAGACGGTTTCTACATCCAAATCGTGTGTTGTTTATAAATTTGGCAAAAAGAATAATGCGTGAGAGGGTCAGAACACGAACACACTTGCATGTGGACCAAATATATGTATGAAGAGGGTGGTTTGATGTTCAAATACCCAATGCACAACTTTGATATGGCACCTGTCGCACAAAAGCACAGTATTGCTAGTCAGCCACCCCCCCACAAACCCCACTTCGTGTCGGCGGTAAGGGAATCCTAGCTACGATGCATGCCCCCAAATAGCTAGGTCTGAAATCTCACCCTACCGTAACACAAAACCTATAGGAGTCCATCATATATATATATACATACATACATCTGGGCTATTCTGTTACATGTGACAGAATATTATTCTGTTACCCTTTTTGAACTGACGGTTTCAGGTGGTTGTACTGATGTTTTCGAAGTGGTTGAACTGATGCTTTCAATTGTGTTTAACAGATCGTCTTCTTTAGTTCAAAAACTTTTTGTAATTTTTTTGTCGGACCATGGCGTGTAATATATCGTTGGAAAGCTCTTGACAACCATATTTCATGTATATTGAACGTTTTTGCAAAATCATTATGGTTTAAGAGCAGTTTTGAAAAAACCATTTTTTTCAAAATCGAAAACGTGAATCGTATTTTGGACTCAATTTTCAAAGGTTTGTCGGAATTGAGCAAATAAGATGGCGTTGGAAAGCTGGTGAAAATCCGCATCTTCCATAAATGTATTATTTTTTCTAATTCTATATGATTTAAAAGTAATTTGAAAAATGGTGAAATTCTAGGCAAAATGTATTTTCGCAATTTTTTTGCAAACGGTTTGTCGGATTGACGCAAATGATACAGCGTTGGAAAGCTATGTAAAATGCGCAACTTTTTCGTATAGAAATATTTTTCTAATTACTTACGGTTTAAAAACGAATTCGAATACGTTCAAATTTGATTTTGATCGCAATTTTTTAAAAAAGTTTGTCGAAATATGGCAAATAATATACCGTTGGATAGCTATCGAAAATGCGAAACTTAGTCATGTTGAACGTTTTCTCTACTTCGCAACCGTTTAAGAGTAATTTTGAATACGACATGACGGATCCTGCTGTTTTCTCGTGTGAAAAACAGAGTAGTCGTACTGATATATATGTATGTTTGTACTTATAGAGCCCAGGGGTAACAGAATAATATTCTGTTAGTAGTAACAGAATAGTCCAGCCCTATATATATATATATATATATGGTCTAACTTCCCCTTTCGCTTCCCGACAAAGGTGGACTGTGTGCCGACCCACAAATGTGTGCTTGTGGCGCGAGAAGGGTCAGACCACATACGAACCACATGCGGGTGGACCTACTCTATGTAGGAAAAGGGTGTGGTGTGTGATATTTAACTACCATTCATAACTTTTGATGTGGCACGTGTCGGATTCAGGGTTTCACAGACCCTTTAGAGGTTCAAACACTGGGGTGCATGCGGAGGACTCCCTCTTCCCAACCTGCCGTCTCAACGATCCCATGGCCTAGCTCGACGAACCCAAGGGACAAGAGACACAACAGTTTATCCTGGTTCGGGCCACCTTGCGGTGTAATACCCTACTCCAGCTTTTTGGTGGATTGCCTCGAGGGGCTGAGGATGAACTAGTACAATCGACGAACGGCCTCAGGAGGTGAGGTGTTCTTGAGCTTGATGAGCTAGTGAGGTGGCCAGGGTGGAATGGATCCGATCCCCTTTATGGTGGTGGATAGGTCCTATTTATAGTGGCCTTGGTCCTCTTCCCAAATGTAGGCGGGAAGGGATCCCACAACGGCCAAATTCAAAGGGAGACAACTATTACAAGCTATCCTGACAAAAGTAGACTTCGCCTCAAAGGCTCTGGTGGTGACGCTGCAGTGGGCTCCACGATGACCTCCGACCCGTCATTCTGGCGGTCTTGGTCTTGTTGCACCGATATGGAAACCTTTCCTTGATTCCTCGGGACTCCGCGCCTGCGCTTGCCTCCTTGGCACCAAAGGGGAAACTGGTACACTGTGCCCGCTGGCACCCGCCTGGCCTTGGTCGTCATGGCTCACGTCATGTGAACCTCGCGACGTGCACCTTGCATTGATATCTCCGCTCCTCGGGAGCCAGCCTCGTGAGGCCGCCCCCCAAGGAGGTCCTGGTGTCCTCCGCCTCACGAGGCTTGGCCCCTTGCGAGGGTCTTCGGTTGTTGTTGCTGAAATGGGGCCATACTGGGCCGTCGATGGAGCCACGCCATGGGACACAGGCAGGCAAGTCTGGGTACCCCCGTTCCTAGGACGCCGACAGCACGTGTGCCTCGCAAATTAACCGGACTTCCCCAACCCCACGGAGGTTGCACGTAGCGCGAAGTAGCTCCCCCCCACACACACACGACGGGGGGAGGGCATCTCACCAAGAGTACTGTAACACGGACCAAGCAGAATTCAACTTGGTCGTACAACCTCTGCCCGCTCATTGTTGGTCAAAGTGCTGGATGTCCACACGGCCCCGCAAAATGGGATAGCTTGTCGCCGACAACCTCGCGAGGGAGTATTGTATGAAGACAAACCCAGTTTGTGCATGTGGCCCAAGTATGTATATGGAAGCGGTGTGTGTGGTTTTTGAATACCGAATGTGCAAATTTGATGTGGCACCTGATTCGTCTCCAACATATCTACTTTTTCTAATGCTTTTCCTCTTGTTTTGGACTCTAATTTGCATGATTTGAATGAAACTAACCCCGGATTGATGTTGTTTTCAGCAGAACTACCATGGTGTTGTTTTTGTGCGGAAATAAAAGTTCTCGAAATGGAACGAAACTTTGCGAGGAATTTTTATATAATATATAAGAATTTCTGGAGCCAAGACCTACCGGAGAGGGGCCCCTGGGTGGGCTCCTGGCGCACCCAGGTGGGTTGTACCCACATGGTTATTTTTTGAGAAAAAAATAAGAGAGAAAGAATTATCACGATCCACGGGACGGAGCCGCCGCCAAGCCCTGTTCTTCCTTGGGAGGGCAGATCTGGAGTCCGTTTGGGGCTCCGAAGAGGGGGGTCTTCGTTCTTCGTCATCACCAACCCTTCTCCATCGCCAATTCCATGATGCTCCCCACCGGGATTGAGTAATTCCATCATAGGCTCATTGGTCGGTGAGGAGTTGGATGGGATTCATCATGTAATCGAGTTAGTTTTGTTAGGGCCTGATCCCTAGTATCCACTATGTTCTTAGATCGATGTTGCTATGACTCTGTTATGCTTATGCTTGTCACTTTGGGCCCGGGTGCCATGATTTCAGATCTGAACCGTTTATGTTATCATCATTATATCCATGTTCTAGATCCGATCTTGCAAGTTATAGTCACCTACTACGTGTTATGAGCCAAACAACCCCGGAGTGACAACAACCGGGCCCACTCTCGGTGATGATCGTGGTTTGAGGAATTCATGTATTTGATGACCCACAAGTATAGGGTATCTATCGTAGCCCTTTCGATAAGTAAGAGTGTCGAACCCAACGAGGAGCAGAAGGAAATGATAAGCGGTTTTCAGCAAGGTATTCTCTGCAAGCACTGAAATTATAGGTAACAGATAGTTTTGTGATAATATAATGGGTAACGTGCAACAAGTAACAAAAGTAAATAAAGTACAGCAAGGTGGCCCAATCCTTTTTGTAGCAAAGGACAAGCCTGGACAAACTCTTATATAGAGAAAAGCGCTCCCGAGGACACATGGGAATATCGTCAAGCTAGGTTTCATCACGTTCATATGATTCACGTTTGGTACTTTGATAATTTGGTATGTGGGTGGACCCGTGCTTGGGTACTGCCCTTACTTGGACAAGCATCCCACTTATGATTAACCTCTATTGCAAGCATCCGCGACTACAACAAAAGTATTAAGGTAAACCTAACCATAGCATGAAACATATGGATCCAAATCAGCCCCTTACGAAGCAACGCATAAACTAGGGTTTAAGCTTCTGGTACTCTAGCAACCCATCATCTATTTATTACTTCCCAATGCCTTCCTCTAGGACCAAATAATGGTGAAGTGTCATGTAGTTGACGTTCACATAACACCACTAGAGGAGAGACAACACACATCTCATCAAAATATCGAACAAATACCAAATTCACATGACTACTAATAGCAAGACTTCTCCCATGTCCTCAGGAACAAACGTAACTACTCACAAAGCATATTCATGTTCATAATCAGAGGGGTATTAATATGCATATAGGATCTAAACATATGATCTTCCACCAAGTAAACCAACTAGCATCAACTACAAGGAGTAATTAACACTACTAGCAACCCACAGGTACCAATCCTAGACTTAGAGACAAGAATTGGATACAATAGATGAACTAGGGTTTGAGAGGAGATGGTGCTAGTGAAGATGTTGATGGAGATTGCCCTCTCTCGATGAGAGGAGCGTTGGTGATGACGATGGCGATGATTTCCCCCTCCCGGAGGGAATTTTCCCCGGCAGAGCAGCTCCACCAGAGCCCTAGATTGGTTCCGCCAAGGTACCGCCTCATGGCGGCGGAGTCTCGTCCGGAAAGATGGCTTATTATTTTTTTTCCTCATCGGAAGACTCCATATAGCAGAAGATGGTCATCGGAGGGCTACCAGGGGGCCCACGAGGTAGGGGGGAGCCCAGGGGGTAGGGCGCGCCCCCACCCTCGTGGGCAGGGTGTGCCCCCGTTGTGAACTTCTTGCACTCAGCATTTTTTATATATTCTAAAAATGACTTTCATGAAGTTTCAAGACTTTTGGAGCTGTGCAGAATAGGTCTCTAATATTTGCTCCTTTTCCAGCCCAGAATCCCACCTGCCGGCATTCTCCCTCTTTATGTAAACCTTGTAAAATAAGAGAGAATAGGCATAATTATTGTGACATAATGTGTAATAACAGCCCATAATGCAATAAATATCGATATAAAAACATGATGCAAAATGGACGTATCAACTCCCCAAGCTTAGACCTCGCTCGTCCTCAAGCGAAAGCCGAAAACGAAAAATATGTCCACATGTTTAGAGATAGAGGTGTTGATAAAAATAAAATACGGACATGAGGGCATCATGATCATTCTTAGAACAACAACTTATATAATTCTTGTCATATGATCTCTGATGCTAGAGTAACAATTCAATCACAATTTCAAGTATGAATCATAAACTTCATTGAAAACTAACAAACTATAATCTTAGTCATTGGAGCAATTGCAATTTATCATAACATAGGAAAGAGTCAATATAAGAGCTTTTCAGCAAGTCCACATACTCAACTATCATATAGTCTTTCACAATTGATAACACTCACGCAATACTTATGGGTATGGAGTTTTAATCAGACACAGAGAAAGATAGGGGCTTATAGTTTTGCCTCCCAACGTTTTACCTCAAGGGTAATGTCAACAATAATAGTTCATGAAAACTCACATCCAATTAGCCATATATACCAGGATCTTTCCAACATGTTGTGCTTGCCAAAAGATAAAATGTAAAAAGGAAGGGTGAAGATCACCACGGCTCTTATGTAAGGTAGGAGATAAAAGTAAAAGATAGGCCCTTCGCAGAGGGAAGCAGAGGTTGTCATGCGCTTTTATGGTTGGATGCACAAAATTTTAATGCAAAAGAACGTCACTTTATATTGCCACTTGTGATATGGACCTTTATTATGCAGTCTGTCGCTTTTATTTCTTCCATATCACACGATCGTATAAAGCTTATTTTCTCCCACACTAATAAGTCATACTTATTTAGAGGGCAATTTTTATTGCTTGCACCGATGGCAACTTACTTGGAGGATCTTACTCAATCCATAGGTAGGTATGGTGGACTCTCACGGCAAAATTGGTTGTAAGGGTATTTGGAAGCACAAGTAGTATCTCTACTTGGTGCGAAGAATTGGCTAGCATGAGAGGGAAAGGCAAGCTCAATCATGTTGGATGATCCATGACAATATAATTTATCTCAGATGTAAGAAAACATAACCCATTACGTTGTCTTCCTTGTCCAACGTCAACCCTTTAGGATTTCATATTTTAATGAGTGCTCACAATCATAAAAGATGTCCAAGATAGTATATTTATATGTGAAGACCTCTCTTTCTTTATTACTTCCTATTAATTGCAACGATGACCAAAACTATGTTTGTCAACTCTCAACAACTTTTATTCATCATACTTTTTCTATGTGAGCTCATTACTCTCCATAAGATCCATATGATCTCGTTTATTTCCTTTTTATTCTTTTCCTTTTTCTTTTATTCACTCAAGATCATGGCAAAACAATCAAGCCCTTGACTCAACACTAATCTTTTTTATTATATATAGCTCACGGACTCGATTACATAGATGGATCATAAAGCAAAACTCACAACTAGATCATACTAAAAACTTTATGCTACTAGATCAAGATATTATCAAAAGGATCGAACTAAGGAAAAATGGTAAAGATAAAAGTGATGGTGATACGATACCAGGGCACTCCCCCAAGCTAGGCAGTTGCCAAAGGGAGTGCCATACCAGATACTCAGCTCTTCTTTGTTGGTGAAGAAGGTGATGATTTTGTTGATGTCATAGGCTTCTTCCTTAATTTGCGCTTGAGGACAGAATTTTGGTCCCTTAGGTCCTCGATCTCCTGCTCTAGGCTCAGTATCATTTTGCATAGTTCCTGCTTGTTTTCCTGCAAGAGGCGAAAAGGGATAAACTCGTTCTTAGGTTTCTTTACTCTATCCGGGAGGCTTGACTTTTTGAACTCCACATGCATGTCCCCAGGTTGAGGTAATGGGACTTCATCTTCTTCTGAGCTCGTCTCCTCCCTTCCCTTGGGTTCATAGTCCTCTTCTTCTTCCGTAGTCCAACCACAATGCTCCACATCCCCATAGACCTTAGGATCTGCAAGGTAGTCGACCACGTAGCTTTCTCCTTCCAAATCGTGGGACGACATGTTGCTCTAATCTGCAGCAGGACAACTCGAAACAAAGACATGAGATATTTGCGTGATACAAGAGTCAAAACCTCTGGGAGATTATATAATGAATTTTTACCGACCAAAATACGTAACGTGTAAGAAAACAGAGTCCGGAGAGCACACGAGGTGCCCACGAGGTAGGGAGCGTGCGGGGGGGGGGGGGGGGTAGGGCTCGCCCCCACCCTCGTGGAGCCCTCGTGTCCTTCCCGGACTGCTTCTTATTTTTCTATTTTTCTAAATATTCCAAAACGGAAGAAAATTTCCATTAGAACTGCTTTGGAGTCGGTTTACTTACCGTACCACATACCTATTCCTTTTTGGAGTCTGAAACGTTCCGGAAAGTGTCCCTTATGTATTCCTCTGGGGTTACGGTTTCAATAACATTGGTTTCAACATTTATAGGATTACCTGAGATATAATGTTTAATTCTTTGACCGTTCACCACCTTCGGATTTGTGCCTTCGAAGTTGTTGATTTTTATGGCACCTGAACAATAGACCTCCTCGATAACGTAAGGACCTTCCCATTTAGAGAGAAGTTTTCCTGCAAAAAATCTTAAACGAGAGTTGTATAGCAATACATAATCACCTACATTAAACTCACGCTTTTGTATTCTTTTGCCATGCCATCTTTTAAATGTTTCTTTAAATAATTTGGCATTCTCATAGGCATGGGTTCTCCATTCATCGAGTGAGCTAATGTCAAATAACCTCTTCTCACCGGCAAGTTCGAAATCATAATTGAGCTCTTTAATTGCCCAATAAGCCTTATGTTCTAGTTCGAGAGGTAAGTGACATGCTTTTCCATAAACCATTTTATACGGAGACATACCCATAGGATTTTTATATGCAGTTCTATAGGCCCATAATGCATCATCAAGTTTCTTGGACCAATTCTTTCTAGATCTATTAACAGTCTTTTGCAAAATTAATTTGAGTTCTCTATTACTCAATTCTACTTGACCACTAGACTGTGGGTGATAAGGAGATGCAATTCTATGATTAACATCATATTTAGCGAGCATTTTACGGAAAGCACCATGAATAAAATGTGAACCACCATCAGTCATTAAATATCTAGGGACTCCAAACTTCAGAAAAATAACTTCTTTAAGCATCTTAATAGAGGTGTTATGATCAGCACTACTAGTTCGAATAGCTTCTACCCACTTAGTAACGTAATCAACAGCAACTAAAATATGTGTATATCCATTAGAGGCAGGAAAAGGTCCCATATAATCAAAGGCACACACATCAAATGGTTCAATAACAAGTGAATAATTCATAGGCATTTCTTGATGTCTACTAATATTACCAATTCTTTGACATTCATCACAAGACAAAACAAACTTACGGGCATCCTTGAAGAGAGTAGGCCAATAAAAACCGGATTGCAATACCTTATGTGCAGTTCTGTCTCCAGCGTGGTGTCCTCCATAAGCCTCGGAATGACACTTGCGTAGGATCTGTTCCTGTTCATGCTCAGGTACACAACGTCTAGTAACACCGTCTACTCCTTCTTTATAAAGATGTGGGTCATCCCAAAAGTAATGTCTCAAATCATAGAAAAACTTTTTCTTTTGCTGGTATGTGAAACTAGGTGGTATAAATTTAGCAACAATATAATTAGCATAATCAGCATACCATGGAGTAGTGTAAGAAGCATTTATGACATTTAATTGTTCATCAGGAAAGCTATCATCAATAGGTAGTGGGTCATCAAGAACATTTTCTAACCTAGACAAGTTGTCTGCAACGGGGTTCTCAGCTCCCTTTCTATCAATAATATGCAAATCAAATTCTTGTAGCAAGAGAACCCATCTAATAAGTCTAGGTTTAGCATCTTTCTTTTCCATAAGATATTTAATAGCAGCATGATCAGTGTGAATAGTTACTTTAGAATCAACAATATAAGGTTTGAACTTATCACAAGCAAATACAACTGCTAAGAATTCTTTTTCAGTAGTAGCATAATTTCTCTGGGCATTGTCTAGAGTTTTACTAGCATATTGAATAACATTTACTTTCTTATCAACTCTTTGCCCTAGAACAACACCTACAGCATAATCACTAGCATCACACATAATTTCAAATGGTAAATTCCAATCAGGTGGTTGAACAATAGGTGCAGAGATCAATGCTTTCTTAAGTATTTCAAATGCTTCTACGCAATCATCATCAAAAACAAATGGAATATCTTTTTGTAATAAATTAGTCAGAGGCCGAGAGATTTTTGAGAAGTCCTTAATGAACCTCCTATAAAAACCGGCGTGACCAAGGAAACTTCTTATACCTTTGATGTCCTTAGGACATAGCATCTTTTCAATAGCATCAACCTTAGCTTTATCAACTTCAATACATCTTTCAGAAACTTTATGCCCCAAGACAATACCTTCATTAACCATAAAGTGGCACTTCTCCCAATTCAAGACAAGGTTAGTTTCTTCACATCTCTGCAAAACTCGATCAAGGTAGCAGGTGCATTACATAAACCAAAAGGCATACGTCTGTAAGCGAAAGTACCGAAAGGGCAAGTAAAAGTGGTCTTAGATTGATCATCAGCTGATACAGGTATTTGAGAGAAACCAGAATAACCATCTAGAAAGCAAAAATGTGTATGTTTGGATAATCTTTCTAGCATTTGATCAATAAAAGGTAAGGGGTAATGATCTTATTTAGTAGCCTTATTTAATTTGCGGAAATCAATTACCATCCTATAACCTGTAATAATTCTTTGCGGAATCAGTTCATCTTTATCATTAGGAACGACAGTAATACCTCCCTTTTTAGGGACACAATGGACAGGACTTACCCACTGACTATCAGCAATGGGATAAATTATACCTGCCTCAAGGAGCTTTAGTATTTCCTTTCTTACCACTTCTTTCATCTTAGGATTCAGCCATCGTTGGTGATCACGAACTGGTTTGGCATCTTTCTCCAAATTTATTTTGTGTTGACATAGTGTGGGACTAATGCCCTTAAGATCATCGAGAGTATATCCAATAGCAGCACCGTGCTTCTTCAGAGTTTTCAATAATCTCTCTTCTTCATGCTCTGAAAGGTTAGCACTAATAATAACAGGATATATCTTCTTTTCATCAAGATAAGCATATTTAAGAGTATCGGGTAACGGTTTGAGCTCAAACACGGGATCACCCTTGGGTGGAGGACGATCCCCTAGGATTTCAACATGCAAATTGTGTTTCAGGATGGGGTTCCTGTTTAAAGAATACTTCATCTATTTCCCTTCTTTCATTCATAAACATATCATTTTCATGGTCTAGCAAATATTGTTCTAAAGGATCACTAGAAGGCACATCAATAGAAGCAAGACCAATAATTTCATCTTTACTAGGCAATTCCTCTTCATGGTGTTCTCTACGAAATTTAGAAAAGTTGAACTCATGAGACATATCACCTAAACCAATAGTGTTCAAGAAGGCTCTACCAAATATAATGGGACAAAAGCTATCTTGTGGGGAGCCAAGAACAAGAAAATCAACAGGATATTTAGTTTTCCCACACAAGACTTCAACATCTCTAACAATTCCCATTGGTGAAATAGTATCTCTATTGGCAAGTTTAATTGTGACATCAATATCTTCTAACTTGGCAGGTGCAATGTCATGCATAATTTCTTTGTATAAGTCAAAAGGTAGTGCACTAGCACCCATATCACATAAGCCATGATAACAATGATCTCCTATTTTAACAGAAATAACAGGCATGCCTACCACAGGTCTATGTTTATCTTTAGATCAAGGTTTGGCAATTCTAGCAGTGTCATCACGGAAATGAATAGCATGCCCATCAATATTATCAGACAAGAGATCTTTAACAATAGCAATATTAGGTTCAACTTCAATTTGCTCAGGAGGTGTATAAGTTCTAATATTGCTTTTTATGAACCACAGTTGAAGCTTTAGCATGATCCTTTATCCTAACAGGGAAAGGTGGTTTCTCAACATAAGAAGTAGGAACAATAGGATCATTATAAGTGACAGTCTTTTCTTCAACTTTAATAGGTGCAGCTACTTTTACTTCTATGGGAGGATGATATTTAAACCACTTCTCTTTAGGGAGATCGATATGAGCAGCAAAAGATTCACATAAAGAGGCTACTATCTTAGAGTCAAGTCCATATTTAGTGCTAAATTTACGGGAAACATCGGTGTCATACCTGACTCCTTACCTTCGTCAAGGTCCCAATCTTCAGAGTTGCGATTAATTCTTTCCAATAAATCCCATTTGAATTTAATAGTCTTCATCATAAAAGAGACAGCACAAGAAGTATCGAGCATGGTGCGATTGTTATCAGAAAGCCGAGCATAAAAATTTTGAATAATCATTTCTCTTGAGAGCTCATGATTGGGGCATGAATATAACATTGATTTAAGCCTCC